>NC_057733.1:36943018-37011489 GCF_004010195.1 Chiloscyllium plagiosum | reverse complement strand
GTCCCCAAAGTGCTCACCTCCCTCTAATTCTAACACCTGGCCTGGTTCGTTACCCAGAACCAAATCCAGTATGGCCTCACCTCTTGTTGGCCTATCTACATATTGTGTCAGGAAACCCTCCTGCACACATTGGACAAACACCGACCCATCTAATGAACTAGAGCTATCGCTTTCCCAGTCAATATCTGGAAAGTTAAAGTCCCCCATAACAACAACCTATTACTTTCACTCTTCTCTTGAATCATCCTCACAATCCTTTCTTCTACATTTCTAGGACTATTAAGAGGCCTGTAAAAAACTCCTAACAAGGTGAGCTCACCTTTCCTATTCCTAACCTCAGCCCAAACTACCTCAGATGGCGAGTCTACATCCATCGTTCTTTCCACAGCTGTAATACTATCTTTGACAAGCAATGCCACACCTCGCCCTCTTTTACCCCCACCTCTGACCCTACTAAAACATTTAAACAGTTCCACAGAAATTTCACTCCAATCTCACCTCTAAGTTTTTACTCAATTGACTCTTCTGGTTTCTATGGCTTGGATTGTACAGACAATTTGAGACATTTTCTTGAGCTTGTTGGCATGAACTTTTCACAATTTTGATGGCCAAAACTTTCTCAGTTCCAACAACTTGAAAATTCTATCCAAACTCTCCAGCTTTGAAGCTCCACAAAACTGATCCCTGACCCAAAACCTGATTGCCCTGCTCAGATAAACGTTTCTCCCTTCCAAACTGAACTCATCCTTTCTGAAATAAAGCTTGAAATTTCCATTCTGAAGAGACGGCTTTCTGATCTGTTGTAAGCTCAGCAATATCAACACTCCATCCATTAGCATGTGGACAAAGTGGTCAAGGCACATGGCACATTTGCTTTCATTGGTTGGGGCACAGACTATTAAAATTGGAAAGTCATGTTGCAGCTGTACAGAACTTTAGTTAGGCCACATGTGGAATATTGTGTACAGTTCTGGTCAGCACACTAGAAGAAGGATGTGGATGTTCTGGAAAGGATACATAATTAGTTTACAGGGATGTTGCCTGGTTAGGAGAGTATTAGTTATATGAAGAGATTGTACAAACTTGATTTGTTTTCACTTGAATGAAAAAGGATGAGGGGACGACCTGACAAAAGCTTACAAATTTAAGAGAGGCATGGATAGTCAGGTCTTTTTCCAAGGGTAGAAATGCTAATTAGTACGGTACATAAGTTTAAAGTAAAAGGGACTAAGTCTAAAGGAGATGTGAGAGTTAAGCTTTTTATTTACACAGGTGTTAAGTGCCTACATGAGAGCCCATAAATGGATCAACAGAACAAATACCATAATGCTCGACCTTGAGGGATAGCCACGACGACAACCACGACGTTCAGTGCCGAGAATGTGCTGCCGGAGGAGGTGGTGGAGGCGGATACAATGGCAACATTTAAGAGACACCTTAATAGATATATGAATACGCAGGGAAAAGAGGGATAAGGACTACAGAGAGGCAAAAGGTTTTTAGTTTAGAAATGCATCATTTGTCAGCACAGTCTTGGTGGGCCAAAGGGCTTGTACCTGTGCTATATTGTTCTTTGTTCCATTTGCCTTTTTCTTTCAGATTAGATTCCATACAATGTGGAAACAGGCCCTTCGGTTCAACCAGTCCACACCGACCCTCCGAAGAGTATCCCACCCAGACCAATTTCCCTCTGACTTATGCACCTAGCACTATAGGCAATTTAGCATGGCCAATTCACCTGACCTGCACAACTTTGGATTGTGGGAGGAAACCAAAGCACCCGCAGGAAACCCACGGAGACACGGGGAGAATGTGCAAACTCTACACAGGCAGTTGCCAGAGGCTGGAATCGAACCTGGGTCCCTAGCGCTGTGAGGCAGCAGTGCTAACCACTGAGCCACCGTGCCACCCTAAGTAGCGGAACCTTATCAAAAGCCTTTTGGAAATTGAAATACATCATATGCAATGGTTTCCCTTGATCTATTTTGCACTTTACCTTGTCAACGAATTTGAATATATTTTCCTTATGAAGCCATGCTGACTCTGTTTAATTATAGTATCTGCATTTCTATATGCTCTGCTATTGCATCCTTTATATTAGACTTGTTAACATTCCCAAAGACAGGTTTTAAGTTATTTGGCATACATTACTTGATTTTTGGCACTCCCCATTTTGAATAAGAGTGATATACTGGCAGTTTGCCAATCTTCTGGGACAATTCCAGAATCTCAGGTTTCTTAGAAGATTGCTACCAGTGCATCTATTACCTGTGTAGCTACTTCCTGTAATACTCTCAGATGCAACCCATCTTGTCCAATGTATGTAATAGCCTTTGGGTCCATTAGTTTCCTAGTACTTTTTCTTCTAGGGATAGTTATTTATTTCCTCTCCCCCTTTTGCCCCTTAATTATTTACTTTTTTTTGGAATAGTATTTGTGTTTGTAATGAAGACTGACAAAAAACGATTTATTCAACTCATCTGCCTTTTCCCAATTCCCATTATTTCCTCAGCCCCATTCTCTAATAAGTTCACTTTGGTCTCTTCTTTTTTAGATATTTAAAGAAGCTCTTAGTGTCCTTTTTGATATTATTTACTATGATTCTATAATATATGCAAATTTATTTTTATCTTCATTATTTTCTGGCCATCACTTTTTAAGCTTTTAAAACTTTCCAAATCCTTTGGCTGATCACTAATCTTTTCATATTGTATGTTTCTTCCTTTCAATTTTAAGTTCAGTTTATTCCTTCCTAGATTCCTTCTTCTTCACTGGGAAGTAACATTATTGTTAGTTGTGATTTTTTTTCCCCCTTTCATCTGCCATTATTAATCAACCATCTTTTTTGTCAAATTCTTTTCCCAGTACACACCAGCCAATTCTGCCAACAATTCCTTGTGATTACCCTAATTTGAATTTAGCACAGTTGTTTCCAGCTCAAATTGTTCACTATCAATCTGAATGCTAAATTCTACCATTCTAAATGCTAAAGTCACTGTTTCCTAAGGGATAGTTTATTGAAATCATTTATTGTGCATGCTTCATACTACATCCTAGCCTGATACCCGGTAAGATCCACAACATATCGCTCTAAGAAAGTATTCCAAATGAATTCTAACAAAGCTGCAAAGCCACTTGTAGGTCCACAAACATTGACTGATCACGGTGTGGACACTGATTCCTGATTCCAGACTTTGCTGCCACTTGCGAAACTCAAGAGGAATGCACAACAGCAGGAAAAATTAGAGGGAATGTAGATTCTAACTGTCTCAAATATATTATTCTCAGTTCCTCCGTCAAAAGAGTTTGATCAAGAATGCTGCAAATATTTTGGGAAATAAATAGGTCTTTTCCAGCACTGTTAGATGAGTAACACACAAAATTATTGTACTGAGGAAGAGGGCTTGACTGAAGACGACCAGCATTTCTGTATGTTATTTACTGCATCTGTTGCTCCCAATGCAGTCTCCTCTACATTGGGTTGACAGGACGTCTACTTGCAGGGTGCTTCAGAGAACATCTCAGGGACACCTGCACCAACCAAACCCAATGCCCCTTGGCCGAACACTTCAACACTCTCTCCCACTCTGCCAAGCACATGCAGGTCATGGGCCTCCTCCATCACCACACCCTAACCACTCAACAGCTGAAGGAAGAACGTCTCATCTTCCGTCTTGGGACTCCCTAACCACATGACATCAATGTGGACTTCACCAATTTGCTCATTTCCCCTCCCCCCACCTTATCCCAGTTCCAACCTTCCAACTCAGCACCACCTCACGCCCTGTCCATCTTTATTCAGATCTATCTGCTCCACCCTCCTCTCTGGAGAAGAAAGTGAGGTCTGCAGATGCTGGAGATCAGAGATGGAAATGTGTTGCTGGAAAATGTGTTCCTGAAGAAGGGCTAATGCCCGAAACGTCGATTCTCCTGTTCCCTAGATGCTGCCTGACCTGCTGCGCTTTTCCAGCAACACATTTCCACCCTCCTCTCTGACCAATCACCACTACCCCCACCTCCATCTACCTATCGCACTCTCAGCTACTTTCCCCCCAGCCCCTTCCATTTATCTCTCCACCCCTGAGGCTCACAGCCTCATTCCTAATGAAGGTCTCTTGCACCAAACATTGATTCTCCTGCACTTCGGATGCTGCATGAGGTGCTGTGCTTTTCCAACACCCCACTCTAAACCGTATTACTGCAAACTGTTTCCTCTGTCCACAGATTCTGCCTGATCTGAAAAACTGCAAAATTTTGTTTGCGCACTGTGCTGTTATTAAGGTTGCACATGTTTATTCAGAAGTAGCAGAAAATATCACATCATAGAAGTAATGATAACCCAAGTTCTATGATTCCTTCAGAGTTAAGATTAAAGTCTTAATAACTGCTTATGTACAATATGAAACATGAACTGAAAGTGATGAAAAACAGTAAATAAGCACTGTTTTTCATCTAAAACCATTCTTATTTTCTGATGGCCTACTTTACAGACAGGCTTTAGCAAGTCAGTTAGTGATCAGCAGTCTTTAACTGTTTTTTTTTAGCAAAACCTAATTTTTAAACCCTCTACTCCACTGGCTACGCACAATGGCACTTCAACCGACCTATATAACCGAATTGCACACCAAACTGGAATTAAATTCCCTACAGTATGTAACGGACCCTCTGAAGAGTAACCCACCCAGACCCAATCCCCTCCCCGCTATTTACCCCTGACTAATGCACCTAGCACGATGGGCAATTTAGCATGGCCAATTCACCTGACCTACACATTTTTGGACTGTGGGAGGAAACCCACGCAGACACGGGGAGAACGTGCAAGCTCCACACAGTCACCCGAAGCGGGGAATCGAACCCGGGTCCCTGATGAGGCAGTAGTGCTAACCACTGCGCCGCCCCACGATGAATTAATAACGCCTCCTTTGCACGGGTTTGGGGGAGAGGGTCATAATTTTGTTTCGGGGTGCATTGACACTAACCAGGCCCGACACTCCCAACACAGCGCCAACATTCAGAGTAGCGTCAACCTCTTGAGGCGCTGGACCAGCCTCAGTCATGATCCGTGCGTGCGCAGCCCTGACAGGCGGGGCTGGGATTCTGGGAAGGGGCGAGAGGGCCGAGGGGCGTGGCCCTAAAGCCGTTAGCGTTGCGGCTCGAGCGTTACCAATCCTCAGTTTCATCAACGTCGGAGCGTCTAAGGTGGCGAACTGAGGATGTGCGTAATGGGATTTGTGGTTTACAGTCAATCCAACTGTTCAATCTCGATTTTCAATAGCTTTTTCAAAACCGTTTTCACTTTCAACTAGGTCGGGAGAATCCGGAGTCTTAAAGCCTAAGTAACAGATTGACATTCATTGTTGCTGCGGTGAAAAACAATTCCATATAATATGTAACAAAGAACTGAGGATGGTGGAAATGTGAAACCGAAACTGTGGTAGCATCTGTGAAGAGGAAGTACAGATAACGTTTCGAGTACAGTGACCTTTCAGAACGGACAATTATAACTTGGTAACGAGTTAAAGTAGGCGGAGGCATTTTGATGAAGTGTCATTGGACTTGAGGCGTTAACTCTGTTTCTCTCTCCACAGATGCTGAGTTTCTCCAGGAGTTTTTGTTGTATGAGGCGGTCATCTCAAGGTCGGCTAGATTATCCGTCTGTGCCCTTCCTGGGGCCAATCAACTATAAATGAATGTTGCTTGGATTATTCAAACAAAATAATATCCAACATATTACACAATATTGAGCGCAAATAAATCAGTGCTACAAAGGCTCGGGTTGTTTTCCTTAGAGCAGAGAAGGCAGAGAGTAGCTCAACAAAAACGTTTCCCCTTACTAGAGAGGTCTTTAACCAAAAGGTACAGTTTTAAAGCAAGAGGTTTAGGGGAGATTTGAGGAAATGTTTTTTTTTTAATCCTGAGGGTTGTGGGTGTCTAGAACTCACTGCCAAAAAAGGTCGTGCAAGTGAAAACCCTCAAGCTCTTTTTTTAATAACTACACCAGTGCATGCAAGGCTACGGTGCTAAGTGCTGGAAAATGGGATTAGAATAGATGGATGATGATGTGACCAGTGTAGACAGGATATGCTGAAGAGTCTCCTTCCGTGCTGTTAAAAAAAGGTCTGATTCTGCTACATTTTTTACTGGAAATTTGCTGCAGAGCATGGTTAAAGCACAGGAGGAGGCCATATGGTCTGGCATGTCTGTGTTGGCTGCCTGGAGCAATTCACCTGGTGTTGCTTCCCTGCCTTTTCAGAAATTAATATAACTTACTTTTGAAAACTTCAATCAAACCTTACTCCTCCATACTCAAGCAGCATCTTACACATCTAACCATTCACAACGTGAAAAGAACTTCTCTTCTTTTGTTACTTAGCTTCAATATTGTGCCCTTTGATTCTCAATTCTTCGAAAAATGGGAACAGTTTCTTCCTCTGCACTCTGTTCATATCCCAAATTTTCTCTCAACCTTCTCTCAGTAGAACGGTCCCAGTCTTGGAAATCTTTCTCTGTAGCTGAACTTCCTCGTCCTTAGAAAAATTCTTGTGAAATTTTTTTGCACCCCCTCTGATATCTTCATCTGTGGTGCTCAGAACTGCTGCAATACTCCAGTTGAGGCAGAACTAGATTTACAGGTTTTACATGTTTAACCTAATATCTTGCTTTTGTACTTCTGGCCCTGCTTTCCTAACAACGCTCTCAACCTGTTCAGCCACCTCCAATGATTTACGTATAGACACCCAGAACCTTACAACCTAAGACATAGGTGCAAAAAGTAAACCATTTGGCATATCAAGTCTGCTCTGCCTTTCAGTGGAATTATGGTTGATCTCATAATCCTCAACTCTGCTTTCCTGCTTTATTCCTTTTACCTTTAATTCTTTTACTGGCTAAAAATCTATCTCTGCCTTGAATATACTTAATGGCCTAGCCTCGACAGCCCTCTACAGGAAAGAATTCCACAGATTGACTACACAGAAAAAAATCCTTTTCTTGTTTGCCTTAAATGGGCATCCCTTACTCTGAGGATTATACCCTCTAGTCGCAGACCCTCACACAAAGGGAAACAACTCTTTGCATCTACCTTGTCAAGCTTTCTAAGAATATTATGTTTCAACAAGGGGTCTCATTCTTCTGAATTCCAATGAATACAGACTGAACCTACTCCATCTTACATAAGAAAATTCCTCTGTAACTGAAATTAATCTAGTGAACCTTCCCTGCTCTGCTTCCAATGTTAATATATCTTTCCTTAGATAAGGGGAGAAAAACTGTTCACAGCATTCCAGATGTACTCTGACTAGTGCCTTTCATACTTGTAGCAAGGGGTTCTTATATTTTTTTTACTAGATTCCCACTATGAATTCTTCTTTGTGACTACCTTTGTCAATTTCAATTTTGAGAAAATGAGGACTGCAGATGCTGGAGATCAGAGTTGAGAGCGTGGTGCTGGAAAAGCACAGATGGTCAGGCAGCACCTGAGAAGCAAGAGAATTGACGTTTTGGGCATAAGATACAAATCTTCTCAAAACTCGATAAGATTCCTGATGTAGGGCTTATGCCCAAAACGTCGATTCTCCCGCTTCTTGGATTCACACGCTCTATTCAATTTCAATTTATCAAACTACACAAAGATTAAAGTCACCCATGAATAATGTGCTGCCTTCTTTACATGCCCTCATTATCTCCTGATTTATCATCTGCTCTACAGAACTACTACCATTTTCTTTTCCTTCCTCTGACCCTATTTGCTACTTTTTTAAGCTTTTACGCTCTATACCTTCCTGTCCTACTCTGGGTATCTTTATCAAAATAATTGCCCTACAATGCCATCATATCCTTCTGCTTTGTAAGCCTCAAGCTCCCTCTTGAACCCTCTACTGTAATTAGTTTGGAGCTCTCTCTCTGCAGCCCTTGTTATTTGATTCGCCAGAACTGGTCCTAGCATAGTTCAAGTGAAGTTTATTCCACCGGAACTGCTCCTTTCGATCCCAGGATTGGTGCCAGTCCCCATAAACTGAAAGCTCCTTCTACCAGACCAATCTTTAAGCCAGGCATTTAACTCCTTAACTTTATTTACTCTGTGCTAGTTTGTCTATAGCTAATGTGGTAATCCTGAGATTATTGCCTGTTCTAGATGCAGGAAGTTCTGCTTTTTAGTTTAGCTCCTAAATGTTCAGATTCTTTCAACAGAGCTTCCTTGCTAATCCTATCAATGTCATTAAGTATCAAAATGGACAACAACTACTGGATCCCTCCCCACTCCAAGTTCCTCTCCAGCCCTTTTATGATGCAAAGCTGGACAGGTGAACCGAATCAGTCTCTGTATTCGCAACACAGTAAAATTAAAATATTCAAAAACCCTCAAAATTTATCCCAAATGGTTCCCAACCAGACATTTTTTGAATAACCACTCGCAGATTTGGTGAATAATTTATTCTCAACACCAAATTTTAGTTTAATCAAATGACTTAGTAGTTTATTAACAATACAGTAACTTTAACAGGGCAAAATTAAACAACAAAGTAGGGAAGTTCGCTGTGCCCTCATGAGCACTCTTTTTAAGAGGACAACATGCCCAAATTTTTTTAACCTCTACTTCAGTGTAAATTAACCGTTAATTTATTTAATTCAGGATCTGCATTTTTGTGCTGTAATTAGGGACATCATACGAAACATTCCACCTGGATTATCTCATCCCTCAGGAAGGTTTCAGCTGTCCTTTCATTTGTTTGTAGTGTCACATCAACATTATTGATGGATTTTATTTAACAATTGTTCTGGTTACATGTAGGAAAATTACCAGGAACTTGTCCCTGTAATTGTCCTGTTTCTTGAACTATCTTTGGATATTCTATAATTAAGGGTGAAGCTATTACTTTTAGTCCTGTCAAGTTGTTACCCACACCCTCAATCAGTAATAACTTTACTCAGCCAATTACCTTTCCTGGTAACAAATCACATTCCAAATGTATTTTTATATAATGGAACAGAAATATACTCTCCACCAATCCCATTTATTAATATCTTAGCTCCCATCGAACTCTCTGGAGGGAAAACCAAGTAATATTCTCGTAAAAGTGGTTGTGGTGCACCTGTACGTCTCTGTATAGTTATAAGTTCAGGTACTTCACCTGAAGAAAGAGGATTCTCCTTTGGACAAAATTCCTGCATACCTCTCATCTGCCTTACACATTTCTTTATAAATGACAAAATTCACCTTTGGCCATTTTGTAATAGAGCTACAACCTGGTCAATGGTATTATCTTTTTACGTTCCCTTCTTTGACTCATTTTCACAAACTTCTATAAGTCCCATGGGTTTACGTCGCAACTTCCAACATTCCAACGTGGCCCGACTTATTGCAAAAAATATATTGAAATCTTCAAAATTTGCCAACACCCTCGGCACTTGATCTTAATATTAATTAATTAATCTGAGGAGGAATTCTTGGGATATTTCCTACTGTATATTCACTACCATTCTTTTCAACATCTCAGGGTGATGGAAAAAAGCTTTATAGATCAGTTCACACTCAATAGTCAGTCTAGCTATTTGATTTGCCATTGCTACCCATTGTTCTTCTATATAAGTTCCAATTACAGAAGATATGGAAGGTTTAAATTCTTCAAAAATAATAATTTATCTAAGAGTATTGTAAGAACATCTCAACTTTTAACACTCTTATCTACCTATCAAAATGCTTTTGTTTATGTGTTTATATTTTTCAAACTCAGTATAAATTTGTCCAGGCTGTTTCTGAGAGTTCCAAAATCTTTGCATGTATAGTTCCAAGACCAATTCATATGCATTTGGATTAGCTCTTTTCAACTCATCATAACCTTGAGAATGTTCTTCCAACGGAGATGCATAAATCTCTTGTGCTTTACCAGTTAATTTGCTTTGCATGAGCAATGTCCAGTCTATCTTTGGCCGCCTTATTTGGGTTGCTATCTTCTCAAATCACATGAAAAATGGTACCACATCCTTCTCTGCAGATTTGAACAAAGCCTGCACTGCCTTAAACATTTGACTGAACTGTGAATTATGATCAGAAACTTTGTCTTCCAGTCTCTTCCAAACATCTGGTTTAACTCGGCAAAAGTTGCATCATTTTTAATTTAAATTAATTTTTTCTTTCTCGTGCCTCTTTAATTCCAGTGATGCATATGTATATATACATCCTTTTGAAGTTCTACATTGCCTCCCTATGTCTTTTTTAGATTAGATTAGATTAGATTCCTTACAGTGTGAAAACAGGCCCTTCGGCCCAACCAGTCCACACCGACCCTCTGAAGAGTAACCCACCCAGACCCATTTCTCTCTGACTAATGCACCTAGCACTATGGGCAATTTAGCACGGCCAATTCACCTGACCTGCACATCTTTGGACTGTGGGAAGAAACCGGAGCACCCGGAGAAACGGGGAGAATGTGCAAACTCCACACAGTCACCCCAGGCTGGAATTGAACCCGGGACCCTGTTGCTGTGAGGCGAACCACTGAGCCACCGTGCCACCCTACGATACTTTCAAAATATTGCACACTCACAAATTTTAAAACTGACCTAAGATCACACTCAGTAGATACCAGAACACCAATCCTAGTGTTACAATCTTTATTGTAAACCTTCTAGTCTGAAACCCTATGTCGTAAGAATAGTACATAATTTTCTGCTTGGGAACGCTACAGCTTTCTGGACTCAACTTTGAGTTCAACAATTTTAGGGCTTGAGACACCTTCTCTCACCCCAACCCCCACACACCAGGCCTTGTTAATATATGGTCTGCTATTACATTGTTAGCCACTAATAGTCACCATTAGCAGCCATTCATTCGGTTGATTGTTATCTACTCTTCTGTCTGTCCAACTGTTTTTCCCTCTCTTTGGGCTCTCCCTCCACCTATTGTTTCTTCCTGACCCCCTTCTCCCATTCTATCTTCTGCATAGAAAACAACTTTTTCCTTGTTACATCAGTTCTGAAGGGTTACTGGACCTGAAAAGTTAATGTGGTGCTGGAAAAATACAGCAGGCCAGGTAGCATCCGAGGAGCAGGAGAATCGACGTTTTGAGCAGAAGCCCTTCCTGAAATTTTCCAGTAATTTCTGTTTTCGTTTCTGATTTACATTATTTTGGTTTTTTTTTCACTATTCTTTGCCTCCTGGTACTCAGCCAATTTCATATCCATGTTGCAACTGTCCCTTTTAGTCTATAGACTCAAACTTTGCTCCAGTGCATCAAAAAAATGTAAGGAAGTTAATTAAAGATATGAAAATAAAACAAAAAAAAACTGTGGGTGTTCTACATCTAAAATAAACATGAATAGAATTGCTGGAGAAGCTCAGTGGGTCTGGTAGAACTCCTAAAGACACTAATGCACAAAATGTTAACTCTGTCTTCTTTTAACACATGCCACAAGACCTGCTGAGTTTCTCCAGCAATTTGTGTTTCAGTTAGAAACATGATTTGCCTTTACAAATCTGTGCTGGCTTTCCTTACTTAATCTGCATTTTCCCAAGTGACTATTCATTTGTCCTAAGTTATCAATACTAAAAACTTCCCCATCACCAAGATGTTGTGTAGTTGTTGGGCTTATCTTTATACTTTCTCCTGAACAAGGATGTAACATTTGCAATTTCCAGTCCTCTGGCATTTTATGGCCATTACTTCCAGAATTACCATTCTCACATCCTTCTGTGTAGAGTCATAGAGATGTACAGCATGGAACCAGACTCTTTGGTCCAACCCATCCATGCCGACCAGATATCCCTACCCAACCTAGTCCTACCTGCCAGCACCCGGCCCATATCCCTTTAAACCCTTCCTATTCATATACCCATCCAGATGCCTTTTAAATGTTGCAATTATACCAGTCTCCACCACTTCCTCTGGCAGCTCATTCTATACATGTACCACCCTCTGCGTGAAAAAGTTGCCCTGGAGGTCTCTTTTATATCTTTCGCCTCTCACCCTAAACCTGTGTCCTCTAGTTCTGGACTCGCTGACCCCAGGGAAAAGACTTTGTCTATTTATCCTATCCATGCCCCTCATGATTTTGTAAACATCTTTGAATGTATTTCTTCCAGTCTTAATGGATAATCAAACATTAACATTACTGGGCTTTGTGGAATCATGATTATGCTACAGCTATAACATCTTACTTCTGCATGAACATAACCTCTATAGAGAGATGGTTGACCACACTTCTTTCCCAATGAACCAGGGGCAGTTTAAAATAAGAGGTCTCACTTTTAAAATGGAAAAAGGAGATTTTTTTTCCCCAAAAGTTTATTAGGTTTGTGGAATTCTCCCTAAGAAAACAGTGGATGGTAGGTGGAGATTCAGATGGAGTTAGATAGATTTTTGATAGACAAGGAAACTCAAGATTTATGCAGTTTGTTGGGGGAATGCAAATGGGGCATTGGATTTGAGATCATAACCATATTCACCACGATCTTATTGAATGGTGAAGCAGGCTCAAAGGGCCAAATTGATAAGTCCATTAGAGAATAACCAACTCTTTCTCAATTTTAAAATTTCCAAATGTTTGAACTATTTCCTCTTTCACCTTTAGCTAGGCAGCATCTCTCCCTAGTAAAATCAAAAACAAGGTATTCATTCAATACCTGATCCATGCCACTTGCCTCCACATGTAAATCCCCTTTTTGGTCTCTCATTGTCCTCACTCCTCTTTTCACTAACTTTTTAATGTTTATGTGTCTATCAAAGATTTTTATGTTAGCTGCCATTTGTTCCCCTTATTTCCCTCTGTTCCCCTCCCTTATTTACTTTTTCAAATCCACTCTAAACCTTGCATATTAGGCCTTGTTCTCAAATCACCTGACATCTGTTGTAAGCACATTTTTGTCTGAACTTTAGGTTTGTTTTTGCCACCCTTTGCTTTCAAATACACTTTGTACTTAATCATAGGACTTAGCCATTTGGGCCTTCGAGCCTGGTCCACCATTCATAATGGATCTGGTTATGGTCCTCAATCCAAATCCCCATCTGCACCCCTCCACCCCACAAAACCCCAATTTACCACCTATCAAAACATCTGACTAACTCAGCCTTAAATAACTTCAGTGACCCAGCCTCCACTGTTTTCTCAGGGAAAATTCCTCAGACTGACCAAAATTCTGTGAAGAATTCCCCTTCCTTCAATATAAAAATAAATACGCCTTATTTTTAAAAAGTATTTCCCCTAATTCATTGGGAAAGGAGTGTTGCCAAACATATGAATACAGGTCACGTTAAAGGAAAAGTAAAATGTAGCTGTAGCACAATCCTGATTCCATTTAGTCCTGTTGGCAAAAAAAAATTTCAGTTTATCACTAGCTATAAAATAGTTTTCACCAGCGGATATTAGAAACTTTGGATTTTCAGACCTAACATTGTGTACCATAACATGAGGCTGGATAACCAGATCATCTGCTTATTGAGCCAATTTAATTTTGAGGAACGTGGCCAAAATCATTAGTATTGAACTTGCCTTCTGCAGGCCATTAGATAGAACAGTATTACTGGATAGTCTTGTAGAAGAGAGACCTAGGGGTTCAGGTACATATTTCTTTGAAATTTTCATCACGGATAGACAGGGTGGTTAAGAAGGCATTTACAATGCTTGCCTTCATTGCTCAGACCTTTGAGTATAAGAGTTGAAATGTCATGTTGAGGTTGTACAGGACATTGGTGAGATCTCTTCTGGGAGTACTATATCCAGTTCTGGTTGCTCTGTTATCAGAATTGGAGAGGATTCAGAAAAGATTTACCAGGATATTGTTGGGAATGGAGGGTTTGTGATTTTTAAATAGACTGGAAACACTAGGACTTTTTTCACTGGAGCTTAGGAGGTTGAGGGGTGACCTTATTGTGGTTTATAAAATCATGAGGGGCATAGATAAGGTGAATGACAAGAGTCTTTTCTCTTGGGGTGGAGGGGGGACCAGTTCAAAATGAGGGGGCATATTTTTAAGGTGAAAGGAGAAAGATGCAGAAAGGACCTGAGGGCTATATTTTTAGACAGTAGTTTGTGTGCAGAATGAACTGCCAGAAAAAGTGGTGGAAGCAGGTACATTTTACATTGAAAAGAATAAGTTCATGAATAGGAAAGGTTTGGAGGAATATGGGTCAAGTGCAGACAGTTGGGACCACTTCAGTTCAGCGTGGGCAGGTTGGACCAAAGGTTCTGTTTCCATGTTGTATGACTCTAACACAAATGCTGAGCTGAGGGATAGATACAACACCAAATGGAAGTGGTACCTGAGACAATGTAGAGTAATACTAGGTTCTGAGAGGAAATGGTGTATTCAAAACCGGAAGTTGCAGCAGAATTCATTCTGTGACAGTTGATGGAAGGTCTGGATACAAATCTTCTGTCAATTGAGCCTTAGTCCTTTTTCTTATGCAGGAGTAGGTGATTTTACCAAGAGAGTTTCATTCCTCATTGTCAGCCATTCCACCTCCCTGCATAATGAGGCGACTCCTAGTTGTATCGTTTGTGGTTTCCTGCGAAACTAACATTAAGGAGTGATAAAGTTCTGCACAGAGGGATAACAGCTGTCAATGTGATCATTTGTATTTCAATGAAGATCTCCAGGATGGGTCCCATAAGTTGGTGTATGATTGCATCTTCTACTGCCCCTCTGTCCCTGTTTCATTCAGGACACTTCTCCAGGTTGTCTATAGAGATAATTTTAAAAGACTGCTTGCCACATGAGCAGATTAGTGTATATTTTAACCATTCTTTCATTAATAACACTATCTACGAATAGCCTTTTCCTACTTAAGCTGCAAAGCAGGTCCCTTTTCCAACGCCCTGTCTTGAACCCATTCCCTTATCAATGGGTAGTTATGTTTTTTTAATCGGTTGTTACTGCATATTTGAGTCTCTGATTCTCTGTTCAATTTTAGGAATTTCAACAATCCTTTTTCAAATCCAATTACTGCTGTTGGACTGAGGAATCAAAGTATAGAGACAATAAAAGAACTATAGGTAAATGGTGGATGCATATCAATGCCATACATAAAGTAATAGTGATTCCTCGAGACAGATATGGACATATTAGTTTCCAATATCTGCAACTCCCAAATGTATTACAGCTCTCATCTTCTTTGCACGATTCTGCATTGACATCGTTACCACTTAACATAAAGATTTGTGGGGATTTGTGTCTGAATAAATAAATTGCCAACGTTTATTTTAGCTTTAAACATTACTTCAGCCAAAGTTGTTATCATTCATATGCCGTCAGATGGTTTCAGTATTTCCTCTTGAGACCATCTGAGACTCTGCAATGTGGTTTAGAGCGAGGAAGTTGCTAGGAAATATTGACAAATCAGACTCGCTTTGACATAATTACTTACCTCCTTTTGACAATGGTTATGTGGGTCAAGTGCTACATTAACCAGAATCTATAATTATCTTGACGTAAATAAGATCAGCTATGATATACAATTAACCTTGTAATTATAAAATGTCCATAACTCTTTCATTGACCTAATAACTGGTTAACCTTTGCAACAAATAAAAAAATTTAAAAGAACTTTTTTGATTATTACCTCCACGTTGTGGCACTGTGAGAAGGCATCCCTGCTCTCGGTTGAAATCTCATTCCAGGTGCATTCATAACATGATCAAACAAATTGATTATTAACCTGTAAATCCTTCCACTACATCTCATGACAGACAGTAGAGTAGGCGTCCTTTGGTCAACCTATGCAGAAGGCAATGGTGAACTACATGGTACTCTGCCAGACTTAATCAAGCATGATCGCCAAAACCCTTTTAAGGCATGATACCTAAAAAGAGTGTTTTAAAAAAATCACATAACACCAGGTCATAATCCAACAGATTTATTTGGAAGTACAAGCTTTTGGAACACTGCTCCCTCGTCAGATAGTTAGTGGAGTAAGATCATAGGACACAGAATTTATAGCAAAAGATGGTCGTATCGTACACTGATGCAATATATTAACAAACCTAGATTGCTGTTAAGTCTTTCACCTTTTAGAATGAGTTGCAGGTTTCCATTCATTAATATGTAAATCCCAGAACTTCTTTCAAGTCACATTCCCAAGGTTCCCTGTCAGGGCAACCAGTGCAAGACGCGTCAATGTCGATATTGATACAACTATTACATGTGGGCTCACTACTCACCATGTATGCAGCAGGTACTCAAGTGACTCAAGTCTATCTGATACGCTGCAGGCAAGGATGCCCAGAGGCATGGAACATTGGCAAGAACAGGCAGATGCTATGACAATGGATGAATGGACACCACACAACAATCACCAGACAGGGATGTTCCCTCGCAGTCAGGAACACTTCTGCAGTCAGAGACATTCGGCCTCAGGTCTCCAAGTGACCATCCTCCAAGGCAAACTGCGGGATACACAACAACGCAGAGTAGCCGAGCAGCACCGATAGCCAAGTTCGGTACCCATGAGGATATCCTCAACTGGGACCTTGGGTTCATTTCTCAATACAGGTGACCCCACTACACTATACACTCACACCCTTACATACTCACGCAGATAGTCTCTCATACACACACCCTCTCACAGGCATATAGTTGATCACACTCTCTCTCCCTCACGTGTGTGGGTGAATTTGCATTTGCGGAATTATATTTGCAGATACATGCTATTTTGTTCAAAAAAAACAATCTGTAGGCAATCAATATTTTTTATAATCTATGTAACGTTTTATAAAATCCTACTTTGGAAATAGAACCAGCCTGATTCGATTTGAATATATACAGACTCTAACCTCACACCTTTAATGCATTGTCTGAGCTGAGATGTCACCTTTTTTTAATAAAACCGTAAGTTATCGTGGGAAGGTGACTGGAGAGAAGTTCTGGGATTTACATATTAATGAATCGAAACCTGCAGCCTATTCTAAAAGATGAAAGACTTAACAGCACTCTAGGTTTGTTCAATATATTGCATCAGTGTATGACACAATGATCTTTATAAATTGTGTCCTATGATCCTACTCCACTAGGTACCTGACGAAGGAGCAACACTCTGAAAGTTTGTACTTCCAAATAAACCTGTTGGACTATAACCTGGCGTTGTGAGATTTTTAACTTTGTCCACCCCAGTCCAACAACAGCATCTTCACATCATAAAGAGAGAAGATGGTGTGATGATTTGTGGCTATGTAAGAGTCTGTATCAACATCATTGATGTCTATTAATATATTTTTATACACATTGATGCAATTACTTACACTAATGCTTGCTTCCTTGAACAAACAGAATGCTCAGTGCTAGAGAATGAGATCATAATTAGGCTTTTTGGCTTCTAGAACCAACTCTTCCATTCACTCTCACAATTGTGATGTCACTGCCATTTTCTTCGCTTTATCCCCAGATATCCCTTGATATATTTACTATCTAGAAGTGTAATCAGTCATTGTCTTGAATATACCCAACAAGAGAGCTTCCACAGCCCTATGGGGTAGAGAATTCCACAGATCTTTTTCTGAGGTAAAAAAAAACCTCATGTCAGTCCTAATTGCTTACCTCTTATTTTGAGATGTATCTCAGAAGACGTTCTAAATTCCCCAAGGGGAAATAGTCTTCCTTCACGGCAAAACATCATGGGCTAAAGGACCTGTTCCTGTGCTGTCCTGTTCTATTTTCTAAGTAGGAGAAAGTAAGGACTGCAGATGCTGGAGATCAGAGCTGGAAAAGCGCAGCAGGTCAGGCAGCATCCCAGGAGCAGGAGAATCGACATTTCGGGCATAAGCTCTTCTTCAGGAATGAGGAGGGTGTGCCAAGCAGGCTAAGATAAAAGGTAGGGAGGAGGTACTTGGGGGAGGGGCGTTGGGAATGTGATAGGTAGAAGGAGGTTAAGGTGAGGGTGATAGGCCGGATAGGGTATGGGGGCTAGGTCTGGTTGGAATGCTCTTTGGAGGGTCAGTGTAGATTTGAAGGGCTGACCAGCCTCTTTCTGCATTATAGGGACTCTACAAGAAGGGGAAAATCTAAAAAAAATGAAGAAAAAAGGAATCAAAGGTGAATTTGAGGGTTAGAGGAAGTGAAATGGGAAGAAGCGTGTGTAGAATGTAAATACAGAAAGGTCAGGTTGGGCCGAATGGCCTGATTCTGTTCTGAAAAATCCATGTACTAATAGAAGACAATAAGCATAGCCTTCGGTTCACCAATGTGAATTTAAGCATCTAGTTTGTTAATTGAACTTATTTTATGCTGAAGCTGAGCTTTGCATTCATATTGGTAACCAAGGAAATATTCATCAATATGAGCTTTAATGATGGTCCCTTTGAGTATAGAGTTCACTCTGTTTGTAATGTCTCTGTTTGGAGGTGGCGGAAATGACGAAGGATGATACGATGTATCTGGAGGTTGGTGGGGTGATAGGTGAGGACCAGTGGGGTTCTGTCCTGGTGGTGATTGGAGGGGCGGGGTTCAAGGGCGGAGGAGCGGGAAGTGGAGATACGGTGGAGAGCATCGTCAACCACGTCTGAAGGGAAATTGCGGTCTTTGAAGGAGGCCATCTGGGTTGTTCATTATTGGAATTGGTCCTCCATGGGAGCAGATGCGGCGGAGGCAAAGGATTTGGGAATATGGGATGGCATTTGTACAGAGGGCAGGGTGGGAGTCGGTCGGTTTATAGTAAATGTCCGTGTTGAGTCGGTCTCCCAAGATAGAAATGGAGAGGTCGAGGAAGGGGAAGGAGGAGTCTGAGACGGTCCAGGTAAATTTGAGGTCGGGGTGGAAGGTGTTAGTAAAGTGGACGAACTGTTCAACCTCCTTGTGGGAGCACGAGGTAGCGCCGATACAGTCATCGATGTAGCGGAGGAAAAGGTGGGGGGTGGTGCCTTTGTAGCTGCTCCCTACCTTTTATTTTAGCCTGCTTGGCACACCCTCCTCATTCCAGAAGAAGGGCTTATGCCCAAAACGTCGATTCTTCTGCACCTGGGAGAATGTCTGAGCTGCTGCGCTTTTCCAGCAACACATTTTTCAGCTCTATTTTCTAAGTACTATGTCGAATCTTGTAAGAATTTTGCAAGCTTAAGTGAGATCATCCAATCTAAACTCTGGAGAATATAGGCCCAGTTTTCTCCATCTTTCTTTGAGGACAATCTTGCCATCCCAGAGATCCACCTGGTGAACCTTTGTGGTGCTCCTTCACCAGTCTCACCAAGGTTCTCTACATTTGAAGCCAGACCTCCATAGTCTAGTATTCAAATCCTCTTGCAATAAAGCCCAACATACAATTTATCTTCCAGACTGCATGCCCAGTCTGCTTGTTAGCTTTCAGGTCCCTTTGGACATCAACATTTCCCATTTTCTCACTATAAAGAAATATCCTGAATTTGTTGCCAAATGAATCAAATTGCCATAGTTGTACCATAGGGCTGCTTTCTCATTAGAGACAATTGGTGGTGATTCACCCAGAGGGCCACCAAACCTCAGGCAAAGAGAAAGGTTAAGAATCCTTCATGGCAACCTTTACCAGTATGGGAATTGAACTCACACTGTTGGCATCACACTCCTTTGCAAACCAACTGTCCAGCCAGCTGAGGTGTCCTGTGTGGGTCTTTTCTGAAAGCCTTTGGAAAATCCAAAACATTGCATCCATTTGTATCCCTTTATCTATCCTGCTGGTTACATCCTCTCAAATTCCCAACTGACTTATCTCATATGATTTCCCTTTCATTAATCCATATTGACTCCATAAAATCCTACCATTATTGTCCACTTATGACATTGTTTATAATAGATCCTATTATTTCCTATTACTGATGTCAAGCGAACAGGTTTGTAGTTCCCAGTTTTCTCTCTCATTTCTTCTATAAGTGATGAATACCATTTGTGAAATAACTGCACAGAGGCTGGTAATCCGTCACACATTCACCCTTCGTTTACTTATGTTCTGTGCCCAGTCATCTTGGAGTCAGTCCCCTGAACTCAGGAGGCTCGAAATCCTCCGCTAATATTGTTTTTACTTTCTTTCCTGAATTGAGGAGATTCACAAATCTCCTGGTTTTCTTTTGTTTCCCCAACACTACTGCCATACTGCAGTAGCATTTATATTATTCCGTTAATATTAGTCAGCCAGGCTTCCTAACTGGACCCAATTAACAACCCCAATAAAAGGAACTCATAGTCAATAAGGTCTACTTGGTTCTAATCACTACAATTTGCTCCCATCCAATTTGCAGCAATCACTCCAGAATCTATAGAATTTTAGAAAATGAACATCAAAGCAGTCGTTATAGCATTTCTTATTGTCAGATCCAGAGCATTTATCAACTGGCAATCCCAATAAATACTCTCGTACTAATTTTTAACTAATACAAACATTTTTCCGTATGTTTTTGCTAGTGTCTTGGCTCTTGTGTATTCCTGGGAGCTTTCTTGTATGTTCTTGTCAAAGCCCAGCACATATTTAGTGAGGTTTTCTGTCATTTCCTGATCTCTCTTTCTAAATTCATCCACATTTGCCTTTACCACTTTTTATTTTTATATCCCTATAGAAGCTATTGATGTCTGCTTTTATATTTCTCACCAGCTTACTTTTCTATTTTGTTTTCTCATTCTTTATCAATTTCTTGGCCTTTCTTTGCTGAATTCTATGCATGTTCCCAATCCCCAGATTTATTACTTTTTAGAACAATTTTGTAAGCCTCTTTCTTTGATCTAATAAGCTTTAACTTCTCATGAGCCATGGTTGAATACTATCTACCTGGGCTTCTGTATCTAAAGGAATGCAAGTTTGATGGAAACCATGTATGATTTCTTTAAACGCTCGCTAGTCTACTGCCATGCCTTTTTAATATAGTTTCCTAAACTATCAGTCAATTTGCCCATTATACCTTTGTAAGTTGCTTTGTTTAGTTTTAAGATCCTAGTTTGAGTGAACTATATCACTTTCAAACTTAATACAAGATTCTATCATGTTTACTCGAGGTTCCTTTACAATGAGACTTTAATTACCCTTTATTATTGCGCCATATTAGATCTAAAACAATGCATCGACCACGGCAACAGTGCTAATTGTGTTTAGCCAATCTATATGTGGATTGAAATCCCTAATAATTACTGTATTGCCTTTGTTACACAGACCTCACATTTTCTGACTCGCATTGTGCTCTATATTGGTTTTTCAATTAGTGGGACATGTCACATCACTTTTCTAAACTCCAATGTAAACAAGCCAGCCTGTCCAAACACTTCATAAAAGACATTCCAGGTAATAATATGGTAAACTTCATCTGGACTTCCACCAGTATATTTACACTCCTCCTTAAGTAGGGTGACCAAAATCATATACAGTATTTGAGATGTGATCTCACTAGTTTCCTGTATAACTGAAGCATAACATCTTTATTTTTGTGTTCCGTTCATCTTGCAATTCCATTAGCCTTCTTGATTATGTACTGTACCTGGATACTACCTTCCTATGTCTCATGTCAGAAAGCCTAAATTTCTGTGCTCCTTTTAAGTAATACTTTTTTTTAATGCTTCCTGCCAAAGTAAACTTCACATTTTCTAATATTACAATGCATCAGCCAAATTTTTGCCTACTCAGTCAAACTCTCTCTGAAACTTCGTTATGCCTTCTTTACAACACTTTCCTGCCTATCTTGGTGTTATCTATGAATTTAGTTACATCAAAGTCATTGATGTAAATTCTAAAATGTTAAGGCCCCCGTTGGACTCCAATCATCACGTCTGCAAATCAGACAAGGAAGAATTTTGCATGCTTTGTTTCCTGCCAGCCAATCTTCTGTCCATGCTAATATTACCCCCCACACCATGAGCTTTTAATTTTCTGCAATAAGATTTAATATGACACTTCTTCAAATGTTTTCTGGAAAGTAAAACACATCTACCCTTTATTCAAAGCACATTATCACATCAAGGATTGTCAATAAATTGGTTAAACATGATCTTACATTTACGATACCATGCTGACTCTTCCCAATTACCTTGAGTTTTTCTAAGTATGCTATAAATTTTCAACAATTGATGTCATGGAGAACCTGTGGGATCAAACTAACCGGCTTAGAATTTCTTGTTTTCTGACATCCTCCTTTCTCCAATATTTGTTACTTTCCAGATTGATAAAACCAGTCCTGAATTTAGGGCATCTTGGAATATTAACACCAATTCATTTACTATCTTATTAGGAACTTTTTTTTTAAGGCCACCGTATGAAGTCTATCTGAACTGGTCAGTGACAGCTACAGCAGTTTGCTTACTACCACTTTCCGCACAACTATAATTTTGCTAATTTTCTCTATGCTTTCCATTTGTCGATTCACAACTATTACTCAAATGATTTTATGTCCTTTACAGTGAATAAAGAATCTATTAACTTCGCCTGCCATTTCTTTATTATCTATTAATTCCTCACACTCTCTATAGAGAACCAACACAATTTTAGTCTTTCCCTTTTCAGATATAGTGTTAAGTAATAGAAACCCTTACTCTCCATTTTTACATTATTTGCTAGATTCTTGATTTCTTCCTCCTGATTAACATCTTAGTCATTGTCTGCTATTATTTATGTTATGATTAATCATCTCACCTACCACTCAACTTTGCACAATTATATGCATTTCCTTCCTTAGTTCACCTCAGATAAAGAGTCCTCCTGGAAACATCTTAAATGTTTGCCTAATCCTTGTATGCTGATTCAGCTAAGATTTCATTCTCACACAGGTGACCTTGCTTGTGTTTAAAATACCAATCATGGATCCCATTTTCTCACTTTAAAACAGAATATAAAATGCATAATGTGGTTGCTGCTACCTGGGAGTGTCTTAATTCTGATGTAACTGATTAATGCTGTTACATTGCACAATACCAAGTCTAATATGACCTGCTGTCTGGTCAGTTCCAAAACACACTGCTTTAAGAAACTCTCGAAAACATTCTATAAACTCCTATATAGGCTACGGCTGGAAATTTGGTTTTTCCAGTTAATATGTACATGAAAGTCACCTATAATTATTGCCACTTCTTTATGCAAGCACAAAATATTTCTTATACACTTCTGTCCCCACATTGTGGTTACTGTAAAGAGGTTACTTTAGACCACTCCTACTCGTGACTTATTTCCTCTGCTATTCCTCTTCTCCACTTAACCTGATTTTACATTAACATCCTGAACCAGTCATCTCTAACTATTGCCTAATACAATAGTTGATTAACAGTGCTTCCCTCGATCTTTTACCAAGCTTTTTATTTTACTTCATGCTGTACAATATCAGTTTGACATGTCTCTCCTACCAATGGGCCCAAACAAAGACAAAATTAATTTGTATCTCACTAAAACCAGCATTAAAAGATATTTATTAATCATGCAAAAAAAAGTACTAAAATGTTTTGTGGACTGAGGGAAAAAAATCTTGGGTTGCAAAATAAACGTTCCTGCAGCATGACAAACGTGCTTTCAATGTTTCCTATTGAGATCCTGTGTTTTAATAGAAAAAATGTTCAGGCATTTCATATGTGAACAGAGTACATCTATAATAAATAATATTGCATAATAGAATATTACATGCTGGGCAAACAATTCAATTTTATGCTATTGCAAGGAAATTAGCCACAGCTTTGCACATGTTCTCTCTGGGGAGGGCATGATGTTGAAGACTTTGCTTGTGAATACTTGGCAGGGGAATCTCTCATATTGATTGCACTCATTCTATTCAAAGATCATTTACACATTTTATAGTTTGTTTACAGCTGCAGATTTTGTCATGAAAGTAATCCATAAAAGAGCAATGAATCACTTTTTAGTATGTGGAGGCTGATGGGAGTATTATATGCATATTCTTCCCAGTACAAAAAATGTTTGGATTCTTATTACAGCTTGCATTTTCCTCCCTTCTTGGCTCTCATATACAAGCGTTTATAGGAGATTGTACTTGTCCAAAGAAGTCAACATTTCTCCATTGGCTTGGTGAACAATCTCTCTCGAATGCAAGATAGATAGACTATGAGAGAGGAGTAGAATTAGGCCATTCAGCTCATTGAGCTGATAGGGAAAGTTAGCAAGCTGTTCACTCAGTTGACATCAGTACAGACTGAAACAAAACCAAATTGTTGGCAAAGCTCAGAAGGCCTGGGAGCATCTGTGGAGAGAAATCAGAGATAATATTTTGATTCAAGTGAGCCTTCCTCAGAAGCCCCATTGCTCAGAAACCTTTTGTTTTCAGTTCACAGAAATCCTGCGTGAAATGATTTCTCCCAGAGAAGTGGGCTAGTTCATAAAAGTTAGGAAATAGATTACCTCAGTATAAAGTTGTTTTAAATTTCCAGGCCAGAAGTTACAGTCACAAGAGTTATACAGCACGGAAACAGACCCTTTGATCTAATTCATCTATGCCAACCAGATATCCTAAACTGATCTAGTCCCATTTGCCAGCATTTGGCCCATAGTGCTCTAAACCCTTCCTATTCATGTACCCATCCAGATTCCTGTTAAATGCTGTAATTGTATCAGCCTCCACTGCTTTTTGTGGCAGCTCATTCCATACATGGAAAAAGTTGGCTCCCAGGTCCCTTTAAATCTTTCCCCTCCCACCTTAAAACTATGCCCTCTAGTTTTGGACTCCCCTACGCTGAAAAAAAGACCTTGGCTATTCAGCCTATCCATGACCCTCAATTTTATAAACCCCAGCCTCTGCCCTCCAGGATAAAAAGCCCCAGTCTATTGAGCCTCTCCCTACAGCTCAAACGCTCCAAATCCTGATGGCACCCTTGTAAATCTTCAAGTTTCACATCTTTCCTGAAGTAGGGAGACCAGAATTGAATGCTGTATTCTAAAATTAGCCTAACCAATGTCCTGTATATCCGCAACATGACATCCCAACTCCTATACTCAATGCACTTTTCTTCATTGGTAAGTGTGCCACATGCCTTCTTCACCACCTTGTCTACCTGCGACTCCACTTTCAAAGAATTATGCGCCTGTACTCCTACGTTTCTCTGACAACACTTCTAGGGCCTTACCATTAAATGTAAAAGTCCTGCCCTGCCATACTTTTCCAAAATGCAATTCCTCTCATTAATCTAATCTAAATTAAACTGCATCTGCCACCCATTGGCTCATTGGTTTGGTTTGCTTAGAATCCCAAAGAGATTATTCAAATTTAAAGTTTCAGCTCAATTGTGTGACAACATAACAAAGACACGATCAAACTCTCAAGGCTAAGAATTGAAAATAACAGTTAAGTCAAACTTATAGACATAATACAGAAGGGAATTCTCTCTGATGTTTGGGTATTTAAAAGGGAAGCTGTTGGGATAGAAAGGATTTGTATTTTTACTGTTTCAAAATCTTTAAAATTATATCTTCCTTTCTTTTGCATAATATACTTTTTAGTATTAAAAGCAGAGCTGCAGCATTGAGTGCTTATTTTTCTGTGAAAGACCGCTTGTTAAATAAAAAAAAATCTTAAGCCAGGTTTTTGTTTGGGATCTGAATTGAGCAATAAGAATATCAGAGGAATCCTAACACTACTGAATAAATTTAACCTGGACTGTATGATTGTTTGTAAATTACTGCCAGATTCAGAAATTCAACATAATTTGGATACATTTTTAAATGATGCCCAGCCTGATAACATCTCAAATTAGGAGTTTTGTTTATAAATTCATTCACCAAATGTACACACCTCTGCCATTGCCAAGTGCCCAACCTTACTGCCTTTGAGGTGGTGGTAAGCCACTTGAAGCACTGCAGTCAGTGTGAAAACTCCCAATGCTATTAGGAAAAGAGTTCCTGAATGTTAAGGTGGTGACAAAGAAGGAATTGAAATACAGAACGTAGGATTTGATGGGAAATTATCAGAGAAAATCAAAGGTTGATTACAGAGTTCTAAAACGTCTGCTACCTCTGTCTTTCTACATAGTGGATGTTGCAGCCTTCGAGAGATCATATAAAAGGTTGGTAGATTACTGAATTGCATCTTGTCAATGATAAAACACCACAGTCATGTCTGAATTGATGGTGGAGTGAGTGAATGTTTAAGATGTTGAATTGGGAAGCAATGAAAAACGCTTCAGCCAGGATAGTGTCAAGCATTGTAGAATATTCCATCACTCTTATTTGCACCTTGTAGAAAATTAAAAGGTTTTGGCAAGTCAGGCATCAAGTCACCTGTGAAAAATTTCTGCCTGTTACCCATTTTTGAAGTCACTGGAATGTTGTCACTGGAGGTGCCAAAATATTAATGGAGGGAATCTAATGATGGCAAAGCTGTTGGATGTCAAGTAGTGTCCTGGATGCATAGGTTACGAAGGGCCTTAACACTTAATTATCCATAACTCTTCGCTACCAATCAACAAAAACTTTCTATTCATGTCAAAGGAAAAGCTCAGTCAGAATTAGAGCTAATGATCTCAGTTTGAATTCAACATGGTTTCCACTGATAATAATACTCAAACAATACATGAAGGACCTCCCTTTTCTCCATGTTGACATTTACATCCAATACAACTTACATAGATTTATGCTGTGAAATGTATCCAACATTCACCCATACAAAGTTACAAAAGACGATCATAAGTTGTAAATGTGTTTAATACACGTCAGTAAATTTATACAAGGCATTATTGGCTGCAAAGACAAACTTTCTGCATTGTATGTACAGAGCAATATACAAATACAGTATAATGGGAAGAGCATCACTATTAGTAACTAAAGCATTAAACCAAAACAAGAAGTTACTTTCAGCTTTCCAATCTGAATAATTTACTGCCATTTCTGAACAAAAGAAAATATACAACAAAGTAAAGGCAAATGATGTAAAGGATTCAGTCCAATTCCCCAAATCCATGAAGGTATTAAAAAGTAACCACAATTTTCCTACACAATTATACTATTTTAAGTGAATAGTTAAAATTATACTTTTCGCTAAAGCACTATTTAACCAGTTTTGCTGCTTTGAAACCATGACTGCTGAATTAATGTGTGTTCTGACAGCTGATTTTCCACAAATGCAATGCTATTGCTCAAAATATTTTCAAGTAATGCCACTGAAATTAAGGGATAGACAAGGATTTAACTAGGTTAATGGAATACATTGTACGTAGCTGTAAAGAAATGTGCATGCTTTTAAAAATTTAATCAATTTTAATTTAAAATTTATTTTAAATTTTATACACAAGCAATATGACCATGTTGGCACACATCAAAATATACAGAAAGCCCATGAATTCTTCTTGCAGTATCTTTCTGTCAAGATGCACCACGGCTGATAGACCAATCGTAATGTCAAGTGAAAAATATCATGTAAATCACTTGATCTTACACATCTTGTTTCATGCTAAATCAAATTAACTCATACCAAATTTTAATTGAATACTGCATTAGTGATGAATCAGAGATACTAATGAAAGACAGTATGAATTAAAAAGAATGCAAAATATTTTTAAAATTGGGGAAAGTTGCCAAACATGGGAATGAAGAACTGAAACAGAAATACCTGTAGCCAAATAAATGTTTTTTAAAAGAGCTAAACTAAAAAAAAAGTCAAAACTTTGATTATCTCATCATTTTGTCAACATAGATGTCTGTTTCTTTCCTGGCTATTTCAAATGTTACCATCTTAAAAGTATTTAGAATCAAGTAGTTTTTGATCTATGAAGGGGCACAACATTATTTTTGAGGATTTGGCAATATACAAGCAATGTAAGACTGCAGGAACCTCCCTTTTCAAGTCCTGAATAAAGGCACCATTTGATGGAACACCAAATCAGATATTCAAGGTCCTAGGTTTCATTCCTACTTTGTGTCAATGTATTTGATCTCAGTTGGGAAATATTATAATTGGGTTAAAAGAAACGAAGAATAAAATTTCCAAAAAATTCACAATTGATGAATGTGTAACTTTTGCTGAATATTGCACACCGGGTAATGATAGGAATGGGTTTTAGCTGTGTGATGAGGTCATGGTTGGTGAGCCTATTCAAATTAACAGATGAAAATGGCTACTAAGCAAAAATGAGGCATCCAGCATTTACAACACAAAACAAAATATGATTCTAGAAACTTGAAATAAAACACAAACACTTGAAACATCATGTCAGGCAGCACACACAGACAGCAAAAGTTTCAGCTTGATGACAACTTCTCAGAAGTTTCAAACAAAAGATTACTGACCTTAAAATATTAACTGTTCCTGTTTTCAAATGTGCTGTTTGACCTGCTTGGTATTTCTAGTATCTATGTTTTAATTTAAAAGAAACATAACCAGCTTGTGTCTGTCAGGGAGTTGGGGTTGGTGATTGGAGAAGCAAAGACAGGGGGTAAGCAGTAAGCCCTTTAAGTATCAAGATCTTGTTTTGCAATTTTCTCAATTTTTAAAATCTTCTGACCAAGCTCAGTGCAGAAAAAGACAGGAATGCTAATTAAATAGATTAAGATTTTCCCGATCATTTTCAATTAATTTTTGCATGAATTTTACAAACTAAGTGATCACAACTCTGGAATCACATCTGCAGAAGACGTCTAATTTGGCCATGATGCATCCACAGAACAGTCTGCAACACATGTATGCTTACACATGATTATAAAGGCCTGGTACTGGAAGGCTATTGGCATCCACAAAATAGTACCTCAGCAAAAGTCAGAACTCTCAAGAGAAATATCTATAGAGAAAAGTGAAACAAAATCCTGCAGACCAACAGAATGTCAAACCACTGAATTAAAAACAAGTAAAAAATTGAGCAGTGCACAAGTTTCAGTAACTTCATAGCTCAGATTTATACATTAACCTGCAAACCAACATTTATAAGCATATTCATATGCCGTCACTTGTATATCAGAATTCTACTCCAAAGAAACATTATAATGTATGAACTCATACAATAGATTTGTTATGTCAGGGTATGGTAAACAGATATTTATAGCTCAATGTTCTGTTGTACTTCATATACACTGAAGGGAAAATACTTTTTGTGACGTTTAGTTTGTAGATACACCTGCTCTTACAATGCACAAAAGGATTCTGTATGCAAAGTTAGCTACCGATATCATTTTCCATTCAGGTGTTGTGATTTATTAAATAAAACTTGAAATCGTCAGTTTGTTTTGTCCTTGTCAAGGTGCAACATTTCTATGTTAATATTTTTATTATTGCAGCCCAAATGACCTAATACAGTATCTCTATACATGAAGTAAAATCTATGATATAGTCCTTGACAAAGTAACAGTTTAAAATATAATTGTAACCTAACTATATTACAGTAGTTATGAGTTGCAGATACCACAATGTGTTCGCTGTTTCACTCAACAAATTTTCACTGATAGAACCCGTGCAGTATAAATACAACACTGCTAAAGCTGGTACTGAGGAGTTTCATTACCGACTGATAGACATCAATTTGTGTACACACAACTTCCCAAATATTACTGATACATATCAGGTCCATTTGCTATTGCCAGCATATGAAAATGGAAACAGTACTTTTGCAATAATTTGGAATATATTGGCACTGCACCACAAGATAGAAAATAAAAAGTTTGATTTTAAATAATGCAAAAAGAAAAAGGCATTACATCATATAGCAAGCAACTGTTCTTGTTAGTTGAACCCAGTCCTGGTACATAGTACAAAAATACAATACTGCAGATTCTGACGATCAGAAATAAAAGCAGAAAATGCTGTTAATACTCGGCAGGCAGACATATGGAACTTAAGAGAACTGACCTGCAACACTAGCTCGGTTTCTTGCTCCACAAATAATATCTGACCTGCCAAATATTTCCAGTATTTTGTTTTTTTTTTGTGGAAACAGTAACAACCTTTTGAAAATAATTCTAATCATGATTAGATTTTAGGTTTAAGATTGCTGTGGTTTATATAACTAACATATTGGTATATTAAAATGAAAAAAATGTTTTCTAACCTCTTAGGTTTACTGAAAAGTGCATTTCATTCAATATTTCATGCAAACACAATTGGGACCTATAAAAATAAGCCAAATAAGAAAAAACACTCCCTAAAGTTCTTTTGAATTATTTAAAATGACAGTGAAGCAAGTCTATATAGAAATGTGGAAATTAGGTTCAGGCTAGATAAACATAAATTTGGCAAAACAATTAACAACATTCGCTTGTTTACCATCAGTACCTGATCAGAAACAGAACAGACAGATGACTCAGAACAAGAAATCAAATGGAAAAGCATGTGCATAAAGAAAGTATTGCTAAAATAGTAAAGAAAATGACAAGGAGAGGGTGACAAATGAGAGCTGAATAAAAGAATAGAAACAGAATTGAAATAGAAAGGGAAAGAATATACCAGAGTATGATGAAACTGAAAAAAAAACCTGTCAACTGACTAAAGAGAAATGGTTTGACTAGATTATGAGGGCTAGGTACATGAAAGACAACGATGGTAAAATATTATTTGAGTGGGTTGTGGAGGAAGAAATAAGGTCAGTATGTACACAAGTCAATTTATGATGATCCAAATTAATGGGGTTTAGAGACAAGTACAAACATTGTGACAAAGGGAAAGAATGTTTTGAAATTGATGAGTACAACAAAAGTTCTAGAGAGTGAATTAATAACAGAACATACAAAAGCTATTGAAGAAATAGAAATATAAGGTGTTAACAAAAATCTTTGATCAAACATATGCCAAAAGATACATTCCAAACGACTTGAGACACTGAAGTTAGCCAATAAAACTGAAGCAATGGAGCACAATCACTTTAGAGCACAATCACTTTAGAACTATAAACTTAACGACTCATCAAATTAAAGTGATCTTGAAAGTCATAAAAGAAATAAGTAATAACAATTCAAATGGAACCTATAGAAAATGCTTGAAATATTCAAAGGGCTCAAAAGGATTGTTGTGACCAGAGGAGACTCTGAAATCTTTTCAAAGTACAGCAAATTAAACATCAAAAATTCTAAATACTCTTATTTTCAAACAAGTTAAACTCTGCTACAGTTTCATAAGAATGTGGAACTAAACATCTATTCTGCAAAGTGAGGATGCAGGAATGAATTCAGTGGCTTCATTGAAGAAAATGGTGGACTTGTGAGAAAAACAATAGACAATAGAAGATGCAAATTGGTATGCAAGGGGTGACTGGTTTTAATCCTCAGTTTCTGGCAGACTACCTGCAGAACAAACAAGCAAACAGAATATACTGGATGTGAAACTCAAAATTCCACCAGGAAGATTTTCCACGTCTGTATTAAATTAGATGTCATTAATTGAAGCACTTGCAGGTTTGCAAACAGAAAAATAGGGAAGTTTGAGTGTCATGATTCCATTCAACACATTAAGCAATTGCTAACTGGCACCAGCTACTGCTACCACATTGACTTTACCAAAACCACTTGTTGCAATTTGGATTACATTACAAAAATGAAGGAGCACAATGCTTTTTTTTGTCTGAAACTGAACTGCCAACTAAGTTATTTGTGCAGAGTTGGAGGAATCTTTTTGTAGTTTTCACATGGTTTAGCATGGCAGCACGATACATTAATGCAATGAAATGAACTGCACATGATAACTACTACACTGGCCTTTAGGAGATAAAGCTTAGTTTCGTATACAAATTATTAATTCTACTTAGAATGAAAATCTTTTCCAAATTTGTGACTACAAGTTCATCTTCAAATATTCTGTAACCTAAAGAACAGAAAAATATTGAAGGGCATTAAGTATCTCACTGTACAATGTTTCTCAAAATGAACAAATGATACTTGCTTACTGAGGACAGTAAATATTTTAAACAGTCAAATTATTGTTGCTGGCCTCAACAATGGGTAGCACCAAATAACAAGTTGTTTTTCCACAGTGTTCAGAGTCCTGAGTAGGTAATCTTAATGGAAGATGCTATAACTGAACATGACATCCCACAAAAAGGTAGGGAAACATCATGAAAGATACAAATGGATTGGATCCCAACCCTTCAGTACCTCAATGTAAACTTGGAACACTGGTGTAAGTGTACATGAGGATGTGAGAAGAGTATCCAGCTCAGGTACTAAGGCATTGCACTGTGTACTTTTTCTTCAGGTTCACAAAAAAAAGTGGTCACTGGGAGTAAATATCAGAGAAACTGGCCCAATATAAGCCTTCAAAAAGATGAAATGAAAAGGAAAGTAGATTATGAAAGAACATACATAACACTAGATTCTTCAGAAAAGCTACAGCAAATTCAGTATTTTAATACTTATTATCTGTTCAATTTAAGGATTAATGCATTTGGTTAATGGCACAAATGTGGCTATTTTATGAGGCCTTAAGACCAGACAGATGAAACACTATAGTCTCCTTCCATACATTTGCAATAATTAGTGGAAAATTAAGACTCTTGCATTCTTGTCAACCAGGTTCAAGTCCAATTTGCACGAGATATGTGTCCAAATAGGTTGATCAAAAATTATTTGAAGTTGTTGCATAGTAGGCACAGTAAATTTTAGCACAATATCATAAAATGCAGTTTAATAACCTATCAGATCGTGGTACAGTTACTCCAGTCTCAACCACCTAATACTTCACAGTACATTGCATTAAGGTCTATGGACTGTGCCGCAACAAAATACTTCAAAATAGAAATAAAGCAACATTTCCTCCAGGATCTAGACATTCTAAAACATTCTCTTCACTGTAAACCGTCACTTAGAGCATTAATTAGAATATATTGCTTTTTTAATGAACAAAATGTTTAACAAAATTCTGTAAATATTGAGCTACTTCTATCTTGGTCGAGGCTTGGAAGCAGTTGCAAAGTTCAAGACGACCAAGAATAAATTGTCTTCAGTTTGTGTATAATTTTTCGTTAACAGACAAATTCATTCCAAAGGATTTCTTCCCACCACCCCCCAACAAAAAAAAGGGAACATTTTAGGAAGTTAATTTAGGGTCTGACGTCCAGCAAATCAACAAGTTTTCTCATCATACAGCTGACAACTAAAATGATTCAGTTAGCTCCAAATTCTGATGCAAAAACACAACTGCTGCTCATGTTGGATATCTGAATTAAAAGTAAACTTTCTGGAAATACTCAGCAGTTATTGTGGCGAAAAAAATAGTTATATATTTTGGGTTACAGTAATGACTTTTCATTACAAAGGCTATCAATTTAAAATGTTGACTGCAGCTCTTGCCTGACTTGCTGTGTCGTTCCATGAATTTCCTGTTTTATCTTCACATTCTGAATTTCTATTTAACTCAGTTATGGCTAGTCTTCACAATGTCACAATCTGGATGGAACTGACTTCAGAGATCTGTACCTGCCACAGTGACATGAATCAAATATTATGCATTATGAAGTCTGTAAAAATACCAATATTAAATATGGCATAAAGAACATTGTAACAAAATTTGTAAATTTATAAAATTATTCAAAGGTTTTTAAGCAATTCATCACTACATATGCATGGCAACTATTAATACTAACTTGTAAAAAGTAGTATTCAAAAAAGAGAATGTTTTTGCATTTTGGCAAGTGTGAAAGATTTAATAAGGCTTCTGTTAGTAATTACTGACCAACAGAAAAGAGGTTTGCAGATAAATTAGTGAATTCTAAGCTCTAAATTCAAATAGGACAAATTATAAAAGTTCAACTGTTTAAAAACTGGTTTATCCATGATTTACACTGCAAAATAATGTATTTTGAAGTTGCAACTGTTTATAAAGTGAAAACCAATTTTCTATATCTCATTTTCAAAAAAAATTAATCATAGATTGCATCACAAATTTAGGAATCATGTCATTAATATTTTAAATAAACAGCAGGATTATTTCAGCCATAGAGTAATATCAAATGCTTCAATACCAAGAAAAATCTTCAACTATAAATTGCATTGAAAAAAAACCTCCTGGATTCAATTATAAAATAGCCCTCATTCCTCAATATTAGTTTAGTGGTGCTTGTGCTGAAGCTGTAAATCATGCTTTAATAGACATCTAACTGAAGTCAAAATCTTTCATTAAGTGGCCAATGAACACAATATTTAGTAAGCTTATAGTCGCACTGTATAACAATTCAGAGTATTGGTTTACTAGGACTTGACAGGTGATAAGGTATTTGTACCTGTGCCATTCAATCAAAAGTGTCTTTTACACTCGGCCCAGACTCCAAACAATTGAAGCAATTCTGTAAAATTTGGCATTTCTGTACAATTTTGACAAAATATATGTAAACATCGCAAATGTTACATAAATACCGTACAAGTTTTGCAAAACCTCCATTTGGGAGTGGTTTCAAATACTAAATCCAATATTCACAACCCTAACTTGGGCAAATTGTGACTGCTTCACATTTCTATAGGTTATATATGTACCACTCTTTGACTGATGCACTTAGCAATAATCGGCCGAATAGCAAACTTTTAAACATTTTTGAGAAGTCATGAAAACCATTTGAATGCGACAACAGCAAATTTCACTCCCAAATGGATTCTTCATGAACAAAACGTCATTAACCTGCTTCTGTAACACACACAATTTTTTTTTGGAATAAATAATCACTTTGCTTTGTAACAGCCCTTTTTGGGGTCAGGGAGAAAGAGAAAGAGACAGAGAGCAGATATTAACAAGACAATTTCCACATTCAACACCACAGCTTTGCACTATCTGGCAATGTTTCACATATCTTCATTTTTGAAGAAACAAAATCGTAAACCTTGTCAGGTTGCCTAAGAGTTTACTTGATTAGAATACCCTCAGCAACACTCAACTGGGACAAAAGCAATTGAAAGACCAGGTCTGAAAAATAAATTTGGCATTCTTCAGTTGAGCAGTTTACAGCAGCTGCCATAAGTTTTTGAAGCAACTGTAACCTTAATCACTCTGGTGTAAGCTGCTGTCAGTGCCAGACACTAGAAGTGACAAGTAATTGGATGTCACTGGAGCATCAGCTGCTTAAGGTTATCGTGGAGGATAGTGTCCTTGACATCACGGAAGACAAGACGAATGTTTTCGGTATTAATGGCGGTGGTGAAGTGATGGTAGAGTGGTTTGTGCTGCTGATCTCGACGTTTGTCACGAAAGCACTGCACCAGGAACTGCTGGACATCAGAGAGCTCATGAGGGTTTCCTTCATATTGAGGAAAGTAGTCCTTGATGCTAACAGTTTTGACCTTCTCCTCCAACAAGTCCGTCTTGTTAAGGAAAAGAATTATGGAGACATTGCTAAAGACCCTGTTGTTGACTATTGTTTCAAAGATGTTTAGGGACTCACTCAGGCGATTAGTCTGCCGGTCCTCCATAAGCACCTGGTCAAACTCACTTGAAGACACCAAGAACAGAATGGACGTCACCCCATCAAAGCATTCAAACCAACGCCTTCGTTCTGACCTTTGTCCTCCCACATCTACCATCTTGAAGGGCACATTTTTTATTTCAAAGTCGTATTCATGTATTCCCTTTGTAGGTCTTCGTGCTAGTAGAATGTCCTGTTGTGTTGGAAGATATTCCTAAAGAAGAAATCAGAGCTGATTAATACTGAGTCCACATGATTCAGTTTTAAATAGAAACTAATAACTACATCAATGCACTGAATATCTCAAGATAACAAACATTAAAAATTCCAATGTACATATTAGAGTGATAAATTGAGTATTATATTTTATGGCATACCATTGTCCCTGTTCAGTGAATGTAGTTCACATGAATGTATAAAACAGATAAGGTTCTTGGAAAACTAGGAATTTTCAGGCATCTCATACCTTCAGCTGATGAACCAGTTTTTTGTTAAAAGCAGCTACACTAGTTTTATTTTTTTTTTAAAAGAACTGATTGTAACAGAATATTTCTGTACAAAGAACCACAGACAATCCATGGCTGACCATGGCCATCCTTCTAATCAACTTTGATCAACAAACCTTGTACTCTGAGAAAGATGACAGCAAAGTGAAGAAGTTTACAAATGCATTCATGCACTCAGGGAGTAGTAGTACACTGGCAACACCAGCCTCACAGTATCAAAAGCAGTTAAGAACCATTATATTATTTTGGGGAAAAGAGAAGCAATAGGTAAAATCTTTACTTGTATTACTTTTACTTGGAATCACGCTTGTAAAAATTCATGCAGGAATTTTCAATTTCAGTTGTCACTTGTTTTATTTGAATCTGTACATATAAAATTTCATAATTTCTTGCAATATTTAAATAAGAGAATTTGAGAATGAGGACAACAACCACTTAATCAAAGGATTTCCAATTTATTTAAGAACAACCTGTATAATGACAAGAAAGCATGTGTCAATTACAACTCTCAGCAATTGAAAGTAATCGTAAGAGCTTCACTGACCCACAAAGAAACACTGCCAAACACTTTAATCCTGACGATTCCATTTGGAATTTGAGAGGTTAGTAAAGGAATTTTTTACACCAACTACTTTCTGCTGCCAATTTCACAACATTGGTTTATGGTGGACCTACAAAATTTGTTGGCAGAATAGGCCTTATTAGGCTAAGCAGATTAGTGGTATCCAAAATTCAAATCTAAAATACTGCCAATTAATAAAAGTGCTTTTTAACTGCATATCAGAAAGCAGTTGAGTGCAAATAAAGGAGGATCAAACCATCTCCCAAAAAGATTCAGCATTACCATTGCTGAATCCCCATTACTAACATCTTGTAGGCTACCACTGATCATATAAATATTGTGGCTGTAAGCATTTGAGACTTGAATTTGAAGTCAGAGACTGGGAATTCTGCAGCAACTAACTCGCCTATCTCCTAAACCTTGTCCAGCATCTGCAAGGAGCTAGTCACTTACCTGGATGTCCACCAGCCTGGTGGACTTACCTGGATGTCCAAAAACAATTAAGAAGCTCAACACATCCAGACAAAGAAGCACATTTGATTGGCATCCCTTCCAGCAGCTTCAACTTTCATTCCCTATACCACCAGCTCAGTGGTAGCTGTCTACACTATGTACAAGATCCACCACAGCAATTCACCAATGCGCATTCAACAGCACCTTTCAAAACCCACCATCTTCTTGAAGACAACAGCAGACAACGCCTGGGTGCACCACCACTTAGGAGTTACAATCTAAGACAAATATCATTCACTTGGAACTTTAATCACTGTTCTGTCACTGTTGCTGGGTCCAAATCTAGGTATTCTGGATGCTGGGACCTTCCCTTTTTACGATTTATATAAAGAATAAAAATGGATGTTAGGAAGAAGGTATGATGCTATATTTGTGGATTACATAATGATAGGGAAGAAAATAAGCTCTGAAGAGGGCACAAGGAGGGTGCAAAAGGATATAGATTGGTTAAGTGAATAGACGTAGCAAATGCTATATAATGGGGGGGAAATACGAAATTGGCTATTTTGACAGCAAGAATAAAAATGAACTACGTTGATGAGAGATCTGGTGAGTGGTAAATGGAGAGGTTGCAAAGCTCTGAAATACAGAGGAATTGAGTCAAGTACATGAATCACATATTAGTAAGCAGGTATAGCAAATAATGAGGAAAGCTAACAGCATGTTATCATTTATTACAAGGGAAATTCAACATGAAAAGTTATGCTTCACAGGGTATTGGCAAGATCACATCTGGAGTACTCTGTACAATATTAGTCAACTTATTTAAGAAAGGACAAATCCGTTGAGCGCAGTTCAAACACTGTTTGCGTGCGCGCTGGGAGTGGACCCGGGCTTTATGGGCAAACACTATGGGGACAGGCTAGGATCATAGCCTTCCCAGTTTAGGACAGTAGGAGGCAACTTGATTGAAACATAAGATCTTGAAGGACATGGGTACATGTGAAAAGGTTTGTTCTCATGGGAGAATCTTGACTGAGGGTCACACTTTAAAAATAAGGAATTACCTATTTAGGACTGACAAAGGGGACTTAATCCTCCAACAGAGGGTCATTAGTCTTTGCAAATCTTCCAGAACAGGTGAAGCTTTCAAATATTTTTAAAGCGGAAGTAGACAGGAATTTGGAGTAATCAGATCAGCCATAATCTCACTGAATGGTGGAGCAGGCTTCAGGAACCAAGTGCTCCACACCTGATCTAATTTATGTTTATGTGTCTGCTGTGCCTCTGAACTCCTTGCCCAGTCCGTTCCAGCTCGCTCTATCCTCATTCCTTTCTAATTCCCCTTAAGCTTAGCACAATTAATTGTAATCCTAGTTTCTCCAACTTTTGACTTTTCTTTTTACAGGGGAACCTCGATTATCCGAACGAGATGGGCGGGCACTATTTCGTTCGGATAACTGATTATTCGATTAATCGATTAAATGCCTTTCCTCTGGGGCTCGGAGTTTTTAAAGTCAGCTCCCCATTCAGGAGACTGCAGAAGCACACAAGACCCCGCACCTAACCCCGTCCAACATTCCTCCCCCCCCCCCCACATCCAGCACTGCCCCCGCCCTCTCTCTGGGGCAGCCAGACTGTACACCAACAAGACTGCTGCCACTGCCACCTTTATGGCTCGCGTGTGAGCGCGCGCACACACACCTTTTACTGCAACTTTTTGACAGGTTCCACCTTTGCCCTGTATAGGGCAATGCTGGTCATATTATGTGGGGGAGGGGGGGTGGGGTTTAGGGTACACCCCTCTGTAGAACTCCAGGGAAAGTGTGGGGAGACAGAGAGGGCAGGAGGTCAGTCATTTGAAGATATTGCCTGTTTAATCACTATAAATAGAAGATGCGATCACTGTTGGAAACACGTCTTTGATGTAATGTTTCCATTGGGACCTCCAGATCTCCTTCAGATAATCTGATTTTTGGATAATTGGTATTCAGGATAATCGAGGTTCTTTTGTATTACATTTTTTGCACCTGATGAGGTGGGAAATTTGTCTATTCAGCGTAGGTTTGGCTTCTGAACCAGTTCACTTAACTGGACAGGATGCAGAGGAGATTTACTAGGAATTTGCTTGGCTAAAGCTAATGGAGAGAGACTGGATAGACTACAATTGTTTTCCCTAAAGAGAAGACCAAGGGGGTCATGATTGGGATGTAGAAAATTCTAAGGGGCATAGACAGGGTAGATACGAAGAAACCTTTCCCCTTGGTGAAGGGATCAATGACCATGGGACATTTATTTAAGGTAAGGGGGAGGAGGTTGAGGGAATATGAGGAAATATATTTTCATTCAGAGGGTGATGAGAATTTGGACCTCGGTGCCTGCAAGGGTAGTAAAGACAGAAATACTCATAATATTTAAGACATATTTAGAGGTGAAACTTGTAATGCCAAGGCATACAAAACTATGGCCAAGCTCTTAAAAATGGGATTAGAATAATTACGTGATTGTTTTTGACAAGTGCAGTAAAGAGCCTTTTTCTGTGCTGTAGATCTGTATGACTCTAAGTTATAGTGAGAATGTGTATAGGGTTTAAGCAGGCAGGGAAAAAGTTCATTTCAGAGTTTTGGGAAATAAGAGGTACAGCTGAGCACGATTCAGATCAGCTAAGGACTTACAGTTAACAATGGGGTGCTGGAAGCAAGGGTTAACAAGGTGGAAAAGCATTCATTATGTAGAGCCATTTAACAAGATGAGGTAGCATTCAGTATGTAATGTCAGTTAACAAGGTGAAAAGTATTCATTATGTAACAGCAGATAGCTTAATCTTTACTATGATATGTGTTGATTCTAACAATCACCCAATTAATATACATGTTGCCTTATCTGGATGCTCCTCCCTGTAAAATGACTATATAGTTCATTGAGAAACTGCTGTTCCAGAGATGACCATGAACTCATGTCTCTGTGCACATGGGCGATTGTTCTCTCTCCCTCCAGGGCCCAGAATAAAGATGGAGGTAAAACTGTACTGTACAGGATGACAAGAGCATCTGCTTAAGCAATGCACTTAGCCTTAGTACAAGAGGCAGAACTTTTGGTTTCTAGGATTAATCAGTTACATTTGAGAAAAAATGTGCATAAAAAATATGCTATCAAGGGCACAACTTGGTGGCCCAACCAGTGATGCCCAAGTCCCACATGTGAATGAATTTTTAAAACTCTAGGATTATTTATCATCCCTATAAACAAATATATTTGCCCAATATCTTACTGGACACAGCCAAAATCAGGGACTCAATAAGTGGGACAATACAAATTCATAAGTGATAACCTGTTGTGCAATACTCTTCTACTGTACTTGCAACCAGCCCACATTCTTTAACTTACTGTGTCAAGGAAAAGACAGCCATCAGTTCCTGTTCACACATTTGTAATAGCTGCTATACAGCATAAACCATATTCAACTATATTCAACTATATTTAGGCATACACCTGGAGGTCTGTTTTAAAAACATAACGTAGTCCAAAATAATCTGATAGCCAAAATAAAACAATGGGTGTATGAATGGGCTTCCACAACAGTGTGATCTATATGAACATGGTCATATAGATTTTAAGAACATAGGAAACAGAAGTCTCTGGAGACTACTTTGCCACCAATATGGTAATGGCTAATTTTCAACCTCAACTCCACTTTTCTGCCTGACCCAATACCCCTCTATTCTCTTTGTGCCTAAAATATCTATCAATCTTAGTCATGAATATACAGTATCCAACAGACTCCACAATATCTGGAGTAGAGAATTTTAAAAGCAAACCTTCAAGACAGGAGAAATGGTTACCCCTTTAGCTTGAGAGTACGATCCAGGCTCACCAGTCGAGGGACAGCTTTACAGTATCCGACATTTTAATCTCTCCCTACGCAAATCATTTTGACAATGTAATCAGATCAAAATGACATTATCCAATTAATAAGACAATGCCACATCCAATTTCACATACCACAACAAAAAAAAAGCTTCTGTATAAACTTTAAGCACATAAGATTAACTTCCATGGTTACAAAATAAATTATCAGACTCATGAGGAAATGTGCACTTCTAACATTGCAAATAGTATGCTGTTATTCAAATTTAACATACCTTTCCATTAGTGAAAATCAGTTATTTGTGTGGCTTTTATTTTAAAGACAAATGCAGGACAAACATCATTGAGCATTAACCTTACTCGCACGCAAATACATGCAATAGTTTTTAACAGGTTATTGTTGGAGTACTGGTAACGCCAGTATTAGCTTATTTCTACCGGAGTTAACTGAATATGCAATTCATAAAATATTTATTTGAAAGCTGAGAACTACTTAAATGAACCGGTATTTTTCATATCCAATAAATATACACTGCTCTGGAGCCAGTTTAAATCACTTGACTGGAATCTAGAATTGACAACATAATATACAAAAATTATAAATTTGAGCATTTGGAACGCATTCCAATTTAAATTATGGAAGAATTTCCACTGGAAGTGATTATGCATTTAAAGTGACTGTACATGTTCTTTATTTTGCACAGAAGGGCAAATCCAGAGACCAGCACCAACAAAATATGAAATCAGGTGCAAAGTTTAACCATATTCATGTTGCTTATTTCAAGAATGTGACTTGGATGCATATGACAATTGCAGATAGTTTGTAGTTATAAACCTACACTGTCACTGATGTTGAGCAAACTCTGCATAGACAATCTGAAAAATCACACTGCTAAAGAGAAAGCATCAGTGCTAATATCCACATTTCAATTTACACTTTTGAACTGGTATTCTCCACAAAACATGACCAAACAACGAATGTTCTTTTCATCAAGTATTGTCACAACTCTCTGCTTCAAAGGCACTGATAAATGGAACAAAGTAATTGATTATGGATTAAGGCTGTATCATAAATGAATGATTGATAAAGCAATGAATATTGGAACTAAAGACACATTTTTGCAACTAGTTTTCCCAAGGGCACCAATAATGCATTATGTGGGTGGCAACCAAATCCAGTGTAAGTTCAGAATTGTTTAAAAAATGTAGTTTATAAAATCAGTATAATTAATAACATTACTAATTTGAAGCCTATGATTTTCTCTCTATACCATATCTGCAACACAGTTACATGGACTATGAAGTTTAATTTCTGATTTAACCAGGCTGGCAATAGTACAACTGGCTTCAGTGTCCAATACTAGAAAAGAGAATGATAAAAGAGAAAATAATCAGGGCGCCTGTATCAGATTGTGATGTTATGATTGCACTGGAGAGAGTACAAAGATCATTTATAAGAATGTTGTTGGGAATATGGAACTTTACCTAACAGCAGAGGTTGAAACGGTTGGAGTTATTTGGAACAGGAGAGGCCAAGGGAAATTTAACTGAAGGATATAAATACGAGACACAGAATGGACAAGAAAGATCGATTACCAGCAGAAGATGTGTTAATAACCAAGAAGTTTAATTTTAATAAGAATAAGAACTTTTCCACCTCAGAGTCATGGGGGTCTGCAACTCTCTGCCTGAAAAGGGTGATGGAGGGAGGAATAGATACTGAATCTCATGTGCAGATGAAATACTGTAACTTGAGACCATGAAGTTGAAGTGTGGGATTGGGCTGTATAGCTCTACCTCAGCTGGCATTGAGACAACATCTTGAATATACTTCTCTGCACAATACATTTTCAAAGCTTCCAACTTCCATCAGTCCTTCCTGATGAAGGGATTATGCCCGAAATGTTGATTCTCCTTCCTCCTCGGATGCTGCCTGACCTGCTGTGCTTGTTCAGCACCACACTCTCGACTCTGACCTCCATCATCTGCAGTCGTCACTTTCTCCTGCATGGTAATTATAGTCAAGTAAATGCCTACACCGGTAGGCCAATCTTATATAGGAAATGATGGTGTGATAAACTTTGCATCATGCTAAATATACAAATTATAGTACTTGTTCAACAATGAACTTAAGAAATCTGTCAGACAAAGTGAAGACTGCAGATGCTGGAGATAAGAGTAAAAAATGTGGCGCTGGAAAATCACAGCCGGTCAGGCAGCATCCGAGGAGCAGGACAGTCAATGTTTTGAGCATAGGTTCTTCATCAGGAATGTGGAGGGGTGCCCAAGGGGGCTGAGACATAAATGGGAAGGGGGTGGGGTTGGGTGTAAGGTAGCTAGGAATGCGATAGGTAGATGAAGGTGGGGAGTGGTGGTGATAGTTGAGAGTGGAGGGTGGAACTGACAGATAGGAAGAAGATGGACAGATACAACAGTTCAAGTTGGTGGTGCCAAACTGGAGGGTTGGATCAGGGATAAGGCGGAGTTAGGGGAGATGAGGAAACTGGTGAAAGCAACATTGGATTCTCGAGCCACACAGAATCATAGGCAGAAGATGAGGTGTCCTTCCTCCAGGCGTGGGGTGGCTAGGATTTGGCAGTGGGAGGTAGCCCAGGACTTGCATGTCCTTAGCAGACTGGGAGGAGAGTTGAAGTGGTCAGCTATGGGGTTGTTTAGTGCGTGCCCCTCTCCTCCCACTCTGCCAAGGATCTTCTCCCACTTTGCAAACCATGGGCCTCCTCCACTGTCACCTGGAGGAAGAACACATCAACTTCTGCCTTGGGACCCCCCAACCACAAGGCATCAATGTTGATTTCACCAGTTTCCTCATCTCCCGCCCCCCCACTTTTTCCTAGATCCAACCCTCTAACTCAGCACCACTCTCTTGAACTGTCCTACCTGTACATCTTCCTTCCCACATGTCTGCTCCACCTCTGCTCCAACTTATCACCATCAACCCCTACCTTCCCGATGAAAAGCTTATGCTCAAGACTCTCCTGCTCCTCGGATGCTGCCTGATCAACTGTGCTTTTCCAGCACATTTTTTGATTAAGAAATCTGCAGCATAACATTGATGTGAAGTGTACATCAAAACATATAATAGCACATTTATGCACAGGATAATATTTTAACTCTCAAATGTTGAGCTGTTATCTGTGAAGAACTAGGGGGCCATTTTTACACAGGATATACAGATCATTCCAGATTTTCTAGCCAAAAATAAGGGATCGACTTTTACTCGAGAATGTATAGTACCATTTTTGCACAAGTCCTTTTTGCATTTTTTTCCTTTTGGTTGATTTAGAAGATGGCAGGCATGAAGGACAGCAAGGAAGAACTCTCTTTATTCAAAGTGTACAGAATACTCACTGACTTGTGGATTGAGTCAGTTATGATCATTACTGAACTGAGATTTAGGTCTATCCATTCATAACTTGTAAAAGATCATTACTTGAATGAGCAGAATTTCAAAAGGATTGACAAATGCTCTCTCTCCCTACTGTCACTTTCACCTCCAACCCTTCCCTAGCTATAATCCCAGGCAATGTGTTGTGAAACATTTAATGACAAAATACTCCACTTGCTGAAAGTTAACGTTTACCTTCCTACAAGGCAAATACAGGTCGTCTGCATTATTCATTGCCTCAATAATTTTATTTAACCTCCACCTTTGGAATTCATTCAGTTGTTTCGCACTTGTGTTACTATTTCAGAATGTTATCAAAAATTCATTAATGCCTATGCAAAATAAAGCCCCAATTCTCGTTCTTTTCATAGAATTTCACAGAATCCCTATAGTGTTTTGGCCCAACAAGTCCACACTGACCCTCAGAGTATCCCACCCAGACCCATTCCTCAAACCTATTACTTTATATATACCCCTGACTAATGCACCTCACCTTCACATCCCTGAACACTATGGGCAATTTAGCATAGCCAATTCACCTAACCTGCACACATTTGGATTGTGGGAGGAAACCCATGCAGACACAGGGAGACAGTTTCCCAAAGCTGGAATCAAACCTGGGTTCCTGGAATTGCAAGGCAGCCATACTAACCACTGAGTCACTGTGCCGTTCTTTTGCTTTTTGTTGAATGTTTCTGAAATATATCTCCTATGAATAATGAGGACTTTATACCACAACTGAAACATCCACTGTAGAGGAATAGTTCAGAAAAAGCACCTCTAAGATACTTCATAACTCCTTCAGGGTTACCTTTAATCTTTATACATGCAATGTTCACAACTGTACGCAAATAACTTTAAAAAGCTGGAAAGATTAATCTGAATTGTTATATGGGGTCCTTGCTATTAGATTAAGAGAAGTTTCAGAAAAATCCAATGAGTTGTGAAGGAACAAAAAACAGATTTATTTTCTGTAAGACTTAAGGAATTAATTTTTCAACAACACACTGGAATAGCCACGCAAGTGTAAAAAAGCTGAATGGATCCTAAAAATCGGTCCCAATAAAACAGGAATGTATATGTAAAATTACTAATACTGGGAAATAAAAATCAGATTTTGCTCACTAAGGAACAACATCAGAGGAAAAACTTGCAGACACTTCAAAATAGTTCATACAAATCAACTAATTTCAAGCAAACAGTTTGCCGAAAGGCAGCCCAATCAAAGAGACTTTTAAAATATCACAATATGACCACAATGGCCCACTAAAACGGTTAGTAACAAAAATATCATTCAGCGAAAGAAAATAAAGGGAATGAAATGGTGGTGCGGAAGGAGAGAAAAATTGCACCTTTCAATGGCATCAAGAAATTGAATCGAGAGCAAGCTCACAGCTAAACCTACTAATCTTATTTAATAGAACTACACACTATTCTACGTAGGATTTGAAAAACAAACAGGCTATAAATGGATTGGGTGGGTAGCAGGGCTAATTTTAATATGGAGAAAGTGAGAACTGCAAACGCTGGAGTCGAGAGTCAAAAAGTGTGGCACTGGAAAAGCCCAGCTGGCCAGGCAGCATCCGAAGAGCAGGAATATGGAGGAGCTTAAGCTCAAAACGTTGACTCTCCTGCTCCTCAGATGCTGCCTGACCGGCAGTGCTTTTCCAGCACCACACTATTTTTGTTCTGAAAGGTGAACTTGATTAATTCCTGTGTATCTGCACTTTTTTTTCCTGAAGTATACAATTTTGGATGTAGGCTTGGTCACTGTGCTGCAAGGTTTGTTTTCAGACGTTTTGTCACCCTAGTAGGTAACATCTTTAGTGAGCCGCCATATGAAGCACTGGTGGTGTAGCCTGCTTTCTATTTATATGTTTGAGTTTCCTTGGGTTGGTGATGTCATGTCACGTGGTGACATCATTCCTATGGTGATGACATTTCCTGTTCTTTTTCTCAGGGGTGGTAAATGGGATCCAAGTCAATGTATTTGTTGATAGAGTTCCAATTGGAATGCCATGCTTCTAGGAATTCTCGTGCATGCCTGTTTGGCTTGTCCTAGAATGGATGTGTTGTCCCAGTCAAAGTGGTGTACTTCCTTATCTAGTGACAGAGGGTCATGTTGTTTTGTGGCTTGGTGATGTTCATTTATTTTGGTAGCTAGTTTTCTGCTTGTTTCCCAATGTGGTGTTTGTTACAGTTCTTGCAAGGTATTTTGTAGATGACATTAGTTTTGCTTGTTGTCGGTGTAGGGTCTTTCAAGTTCATGAGCTGCTATTTTAGTGTTTTGGTGGGTTTGTGGGCTATGATGCTAAGGGGTCTGAGTAATTTGGCTGTCATTTCAGAGATGTCTTTGATGTAGGGGAGTGTGGCTAGAGTTTCTGGACATGAGTCAGTGCTCATGTTGAAGGAAACATGCAGGGTAGCAAGAGCACAATGTACTCTGGGTGAGGGATTCTAAACTTAACTACCAAGCGTGGCTCAGCAGCAGAACTTCTAATCGAGTTGGTAGAGTCTTAAAGCCCACTGCTACTAGACTTGATCTGGTGGTGAAGAAACGAGAGAGGAAAACATACTTCGACTTCATCCTCACCACCTGCCTGCCCGTCGTTGCATCTGTCAGTCTCAGTGAGAGTGACCACCACACAGTCCTTGTGGAGACAAAGTTCTGTCATCACAACCTTACATTGTGTAGTGTGGCACTTTGAGCATGCTAAATAGGACCCACACCATACTGCGAGTTCTCTATCCATTTAAGTACTTCTATCTCACATGCTTTCATTTTACTTGATAATCTCTTGTGCAAGATTTTATCAAATGCCTTCTGACAGTTAAAGCAAACCACATCCTCTGGTTCCCAACTCTACAAATTACATCCCTAAAAAGATTCAGTAGATTTTTCAAGCATGATTTCCCCTTCATAAATCCATGCTGACTCCATCTAATACTGTCACTGTTTTCCAAGTGCTCTGCTATTAAATACTTTATAATGGATACTTGCACTTAAAGCAGATAGTTGAAGTGCTAGCAATAATCTTCAGCCAGAGGTGTTGAGTGGATAATCCATCTCTGCCTCCTCTAAAGGTCTCCAGCATCACAGATGCCAGTCTTCAGCCAATTCAATTCACTTCATGTGATATCAGGAGGCACTGGATACTGCAAAGGCCATGGGCCCTGACAACATTCCAGCAATACTGCTGAAGACTTGTTCTCCAAACTTTGCTAAACTGTTAGCTAAGTTGTTTCAATATAGCTACAACACTGGCATCTACCTGACAATGTGGAAAGTTGCCCAGGTATGTCATGTACACAAAAGCAGCACAATTCCAAACCAGCTAATTACTACCATATCATTCTACTTCTGATCATCAATAAAGTGATCAAAAGTGTCATTAACAATGCTATCAAGCAGCATTATCCTGCTGTCCAGTGTCCAGTTTAGCTTCTGCCAGGGCCACTCAGCTCCTGACCTCATTACAGCCATGGTTCAAACATGGACAAATGAAATGAATTCCAAAGGTGAGGAGAGAGTACTTGTCCTTGATATCAAGGCTGCATTTGACAGAGTGTCACATCAAGGAGCCCTGGCATAACTGCAGTCAATGGAATCTAGGGGAAAACTTGACTGGTTGGAATGATAACGGACATTTAGGAAGATGGCTGTGGTTGTTGAAGGTAAGACGTCTCAGCTCCAGGAGATCTCTGCAGGAGTTCACAAGCTAGTGTCCTGGACCAACCACCTTCAGCTGCTTCATCAATGACCTCACCTCTAACACAAAGTCAGATATGGAATGTTTGCCAATGATTGCACAATATTTAGCACCATTTGCAACTCCTTACATACTGAAGCAGCCCACGTATGAATGCAGTAAGACTAAGACAATACACAAGCTTGGGCTGAAAAGTGGCAAGTGGCAGTCACTCAACACAAAAGTCAGACAATAACCATCTCCAATAGAGACAACCTAAGCATTGCCCCTTGACATTCTATCAAAATGCTAGAATTACCATTGACCAGAAACTGAACTGGACTAGCTATGTAAATATAATGGCTACAAGAGCAGGTCGGAGGCTAGGAATACAGTAGTGAATAACTCACCTCCCAACTTCCCAAAGGCAGTCCACCAACTACAAGTCAAGACTGTGATGGAATACTTTCGAATTGCATGGATAAGTACAGCTCCAACAACATTCAAGAAGCTTGGTACCATCCAGGACAAAGTAGCCTACTTGATTGATACCACATACATAAATATCTACTCCCTGCACCACCAATATTCAATAGCAGTGAATCATCTAAGAGATGCTCTGCAAAAATTCACCAAAACTCCTTCAACAACACCTTCCAATCCCTCAAATCACTACCATCTAGAAGGACAGGGGCAACAAATACACGGGAACATCATCACCTGCAAATTCCTCTCCAAGCCACTCACTGTTCTGACTTGGAAACATTGCTGTTTACCACAGAATTTCCTCCATAACAGCATTGCAGTTCTACCTGCAACACACTGACTGCAGCAGTTCACAATAACCTTCTCAAGGGCAATAAGTAATTGCTGGCACAGCCAGTGACAGCCATGTTCCTTGAGCGAATAAAGGGAATCAATGGTGACTAGACAGGCTGGAAGTAATACAAAGGAACTTCGATTATCCGGCATTCAATTATCTGAATTTTGGATTATCCAAACAAGATTGCAATGTCCCGATGCTTGGCTAAACTGTTATTCGGCGCTTGATTATCCGAACAAAATACTCCCCGCCCACGTCCTTCAGAAAATCAAGGTTTCTCTGTATAACATATGCTTTATCCAATCTTAACAGCTTTAAAAACACATACTTGAATAGAAAATAATCTAAGCACAGAAAAGAAACCGACAAAGAAATTATAACTTGGATAAAAATTCATTTATCTGAGTGTTTAACTGAGTATTTAAAACATAATTAATTTTTCTACTTTTTATTTCTGTCCATCTAAATTTTGATTCTTAATTGCACATTAAAGCCTTCACTGTCTTTAAAGAAATACTTGAACAGAGTGTCAATGCATGGTTATAATATCAAAAAGAATAACGTGTTTTATTCAGCCAAGTTAAATTTATCCATTCAAAATTGCACGTTTAAGAGTCTAGAGGAAAATCTGCATTCACTCATTAGTTACTTACTGGATCTCCTAATCTTTCCAAGTTGTCCAGGAAATATTTCACAGATTCACCCTGGGGGAGGAAAAGAGGGAAAATACATTTAGTACACCACTAGATGTGACTTTCATATCAGAGCAGAGTGAAGTACCTCCAAAGTTGGTGCTAAGTATTCAGATACTTCATAAATATGAAACAGCTTCAATAGTCTTCAAATTGTGAATCATTCTTCTCTGCTTGAGAATTTGACAATTATGTGTACATCCTGTACTCCCTGCAAAGTATCTCAAAATATTTTAGTACAATAAAAGGTCCTGTATAATTTCAAGTTGCTACATACAGCCAAAAAAAAATCATAGTTCGAGCACATCAAGAACAATTTTGTCAACAGTTAAAAGATAATTGTAAAATATATTAGAGCAAATAAAATTTGAGAAGTCAAACATTTTAGACATAACTATGTATATGTTTTTAAATACACAACTTACACCAAGATTACAAGTGCAAATCAGTGAGAAAAAAAATATTTGCAATCTTTGGATACAGGTAAACAGTACTGTCATCAAAACGAGTTTATTAGGTACTTGCTCAATTCAATGCACGCCTTGATATCTATAACGGATATCAGCTGGGCAACTGCCAACACGGGAAAAACTGCTTAAGGTTTGCTAACAACCTCTGGTAGATTTTCCAAATAATAATTTCAGTGACCACTACATGAACCATAAAATCTCAATTTGTGGAATGCTTTCTTGATGACCTGTCAACTGATATGATTTTTTTATGATAACAAAAACACAGGTACCCATCAATATAAAATACAGAAAATTCGACATGGGTTTTCTTTTTGCCCTGATCATTAGGACTTGATCGAAAAGTTTAAGTATCTTCAGAAAATCAGCTGCACCCTATTGGGGCAGGCAATGCTAACATTTCAGATCAATGGGCTTTCATCAAAGATCACTAATCTGAAATTTAGCTCTTCCTTGCCTTGTCCACAGATGCTGCTTGACATGCTGAGTGTTTCTAGCAGTTCACTTTTTGTTTTAGGTTTCCATCATTTGGACTAGAATACTCTGTGCTTCAAATACTAGTGAAATAGCTCCCTCACTGTCACTGAATTAAAATCCTGGAATTACCTCCCCAACGGTATTGTGGGTCAACCAAAAGCACAAGGAATGTACCAGTTCAAGAAGACAGCTCACCCCCAACTTCTAAAGGGCAACAAGGACAGGCACCCTTGTTGGCCACCCAGCGATGCTCACATCCCAAGAATGAGTAAAAGAATAGAAATTACAGCATACTTGTTTTCAAAAGAGATATTTGAAATAATTAAGTTAATTTAGACTCAAGTTTACCTTAGGATGCAAACATATCCTTTTTGAAAAAAAAGGAAGTATTGAGATTGGTATTTCTGATGAACTAGCTTTCAAGAAATTTACAGTAGATAATCTTGTATCTTGAATATATCATACTTAAAATAAGGCTACGGGTTATCTCGGAATTGGTGCATAAAAGTCCACTGGATTAAGCAGATTTGCATTTGTAGCATATAAATTAATAGAACATATTTATTTCTAACCACACTCCGAAAACCAGAGTACTCAGCTAAGCTATTTACAAATTAACAACTTGGAATTCACTTACTTTAATTCTAGAATGTGTCCTTTACTCCAATTAGAAATTGAAAAAGCTATACTCTAAATATGCCGGTAATGACACGTTTATGTTGGACAGGCTGCCTAAAAAGTGTTTTGTTTTAAAGTTTGCTACCCTGACCCACTACGGCAAAGGGCAAAAAAGCATTTTATAAAACAATAAGGCATTTATCTATGCCTCAAAAATGCAAAGTTGCTTAAACTGTGGTTTTAAGTAATGATAATTTTTATTTTCGAAACACACTGCGACATGAAAAGTCACACTGACACTGCATTTCTGCTGAAAAGGTGGTGTGAAATATAAACATGGTGAAAGATTTGTTGATAAATGGGGAATACCTTTTCTGTCATTCTGTGTATTAAGTTTAAAATGAGTAGCTGCTTTTAAATGCTGAAACTAATTTTAAAAATTACTATTTGAATATTCCTACTTTGCATTAGTGAATGGTAAAGCAACAATTCAATCCACAACAGCAGGTGACAATGCATGCATTCAACTTTAAAGCTTCATTAAAATTCAGGACAAACTGAAGTCAAATTTTATTCTTATTCTACATAATTCAACCTAAACCTCAAATTACTGAAGATTCAGTTCTTTGATTCATGATGTAATTGTTTTCTTTTAAAAGTTTGATGGCCATTAAATATCTGACCAAAATACAGCTTTTACCTGAACCCATTACTTTTGAGTTGCTTTTGATATTTTATTGAGCAGCATGATGAGATTAAAGAGTTCATAAACAATCAAAAGTACAACATGGAAACAGACCATTTTTGATCCAACTCATCCATGCTGACCAGATACCAAAAATATACTTAGTGCCATTTGCCAGCACCCAGCCCATATCCCTATAAACCCTTTCTCTTCATACACCGATCCAGATGCCTTTCAAATGTTCTAATTGTACCAGCTTCTACCACTTCCTCTGGCAACTCATTCCATACACGCACCACTGGGTGAAAAAGTTGCCCCTTAAGTCCCTTTTAAATCTTTCCCCTCTCACCCTAAATTCATGCCCTCTAGTTCTGGACTCCCCCAGCACAGGAAAAGACCTTATTTATTAACCCTATCCATGCCCCTCATGATTTTACCAACCTCTGTAATGCCACCCCTCAGCTTCTGATGCTCCAGGGAAAATAGCCCCAGCCTATTCATCCTCTCCCAATAGCTCAAATCCTTCAACCTGGCAAGATCCTGGTGAATCTTTTCTGAACTCTTTCAAGTTTCACATTATCCTTCCTATCACAGGGAGACCAGAATTGCACGCAGTATTCCAAAAATGACCTCAATAATGTCCTGTATAGCCACAGCATGACCTCCCAACTCCATATCAATCTTTCCTGTTACAAGGAAAATATATGTCTGGATCACAACGTAAGTAGCGTTAACCTCAGATACATGCATAAGTGGTCACATAACTAGTGTGAACTGTAGTTTAAAAATGTTTGGGTTGAAATTTATTTGCTTGGCTATCAAAATAGAAGCCTCAGATAATCATGTCAATTTTATCTTAGAAGCGAAAAACTTTTTAAAATTTATGTCAACTGCTACCAAACAGAGCTAAAGCATTAACATCGAACATAGTAAAGTACAGCACAGAACAGGCCCTTTGGCCCACTCTATTATGCCGAGGTTTAATCCTAATGTAAAATATAGTAACTTAACCTACGCACTCCTCAACTCACTGCTACCCATGTGCATGTCCAGCAGTCGCTTAAATGTCTTCAGTGACTCTGCTTTCACCACCACAGCTGGTAATGCATTCCATGCATTCACAACTCTCTACGTAAAGAACCTACCTCTGAAGTCTCCTTTATACCTTCCTCCTAATATCTTCAAACTATGACTCCTCGTACCAGTCACTCCTACCCTGGGGAAAAGTCTCTGACTATTGACTCCATCTATTCCTCTCATCATTTTATACACCACCATCAGGTCTCCTCTCTTCTTCCTCCTCTACAGAGAGAAAAGTCTGAGCTTATTCAACCTGTTAATGAAAGCCAAAACACCATATGCTTTCTTAACAACCCTATCCACTTGGGTGGCAACTTTGAGGGATCTATGTACTTGCACAACCAGATCCCTCCGTTCCTCCACACTGCCAAGAATCCTATATTCAGCATTCAAGTTCGACCTTCCAAAATGCATCACTTCGCATTTATCCAGGTTGAACTCCATCTATCATTTCTCAGCTCAGCTGTGCCTCCTGTTTATGTAGCGCTGCAGCCTGCAGTAGCCCTCTATACTATCGATGACACTTCCAACCTTTGTGTCATCTGCAAACTTACTAACCCACCCCTCAACCTCTTCATCCTAGTCATTTATAAAAACGACAAATAGCAGAGGCCCAAGAACAGAGCCCTGCGGGACCCCACTCAACATTGACCTCCAGGCAGAATACTTTCCATCTACAACCACTCTTCCCCCTTCGGTCAGCCAGCCAATTCTGAATCCAGATAGCCAAATCTCACTGCATCCCATATTTCCTGATTTTATGAATGAGCCTACCATGGGGAACCTCATCAAATGCCTTGATGAGCCTACCATGGGGAACCTTCTTAAATGCCTTGCTTAGGTGATTAATTAGATGATTTTTTAAAAATCCAAAGTTCTTATTACAAACATTTTCTACAATCACAAAATAAGTTAATTCACGTCATCTGATTTACACAATGCACATTCAAGCTCCACTGGCTGAACAGGCTGGGGCTGTTTTCCCTGGACCGTCAGAGGCTGAAGGGTGACCTTATAGAGGTTTATTAAATCATGAGGGATATGGATAGGATGGAAGGTCTTTTCCCTGGGGTGGGGTCCTGAACTAGAGCGCATAGCTTTAGGGCGAGACGGGTAAGATTTAAAAAGGACCCAAGGGGCAACGTTTTCACACAGCAAGTGGTGAGTGTATGGGATAAGCTGCCAGAGGAAATGGTGGAGGCTGGTAAAATTACAACATTTAAAATGCATCTGGATGGGTATATGCATAGGAAGGGTTTAGAGGGATGTTGGCCAATTGCTGGCAAATGGGACTAGATTAGATTGGGATATCTGGTCGGTATGGATGAGTTGGAGGGAAGGGTCTGTTTCCATGCAGTACATCTCTATGACCCTCTGACAAGAGCACATAGAATCCAGGTTTGCACATTTTGCAGTCCCTTCAGGAATATGTTCAAATCAAGGCTCAGTTATCCATCTCAGATAAGCATAGAAGATTCCATAACACTCAAGAGCAGGCAAGTTCTCCCAATGTCCTAGCTTCCATGTAGCCTTCAACTAGCATCTGGTTCTTCCCTTATTGCTATTCATGGGGCCTTAACGGTGCATAAGCTGAATGCTGTTGCCTATATGGTAAGTGATCATACTTTATTACTTGTGGAATTTCATGAGCTTGCAAAAGGCACTACAGGGGAACCTCGATTAACCGAATAACAATTATCCGGAAATCAGACTATTCGAAGGAGATCTTGAGGTCCTGATAGAAACATTACAGCAAAGACGTGTTTTTAACAGTGATCATATCTTTTATTTAGTGATTAAACAGGCACTGTCTCAAAATGACTGACTGCCCGCCCTTCCTCTCTCCCTACACTTTCCTTGGAGTTCTACAGAGGGGTGTACCCTAACACTACCACCGCCCGCCACCCCCCCGCCTCTGCAGTTGTCACTTTCTCCTAGTAAAAAAAAAGTTGTGTGGGGGGCTGTGGCTGCGTCCCCACAGAGGCAGCTGCAGCAGTCTGATTGTTGGTGTGCAGTCCGGATGCCCCAGAGAGGGGCCAGAGGTGGACCGGGAGGGGGGCGGCCAGAGCCTCGCGCACTGTGTGCTGCTGTAGTCTGTTGAACATGGAGCAGACTTTAAATTCTCCGCGCCCCAGAGGAATTGCATTTAATCAATTTTCTGAATAATTGATTTTCCAAATGAAATACTGCCCACCCATCACATCGGATAATCGAGTTTCCAGTGTATACAAGTCTTTATTTTTTTTAGTGTACAGCTTACACAGAACCCTTTTGTGCAATGCAATATTTGTTTACTAACTTTCAATTACAGCGAGTTTGAAGAATGAAGATCTTCACCTTGGGAGGAGTCAATGGACGAGGAACTTTTTAAATAATTCAAATGTGTGAACAGTAGGGAAAAAAAAAGTTTGCTCACTCCAATAAAATTTAAACTGGTAAACATCATCAATTTGCTTGAATGCTGAAACAAACATTGCCCAAGGTTGGAAAAGCCTTTCCATAGTTTTAATCTCACATTAAAATAACTTTTATTTATTTGAACAATTCATTTACAACATTTCACATAGGTAAAGATGTTTCAAACAGCTAGACACAATTCCTTTTAAATTTCAAAACTTCCAAAGAAAATAATCATTGCTGGCATTTTAAATTTGAATTTGAAATATGAGCAATTACTCCCATTCTAATTCTGCAGACAGCCACCAAGCAACCTTAAATTAATATATGGTTCGAAACGTGAATGCATTGCATTTCCAAACAGTGGAGGTAAAAATCCTGGATGCCTTTCAGATATATTTGGGTGCTGTAATACAGAGACTTAAGTACTCTAACTGGGCCATCTTCTTCATTCACAACTATTTGATGTTGTAGTTACTTACCAGTCTTTGAATGATTGCCATACTGTTGCAATTTCAATGAAAATTCCTTCTATAATGCATCTAAAGTTTTAAACATTTTGTTCAGGAATCAAGACTTTATATGACTGTTCAAAAATACAAATACAAATTGTCACATCTGATAGATACTTAACCGGAATACAATTGTATCAAGCAACATCAGTTTCTCCCAATGAACTAATCACTGGTATTCAACCACTGCAGAAAATTTGATTTTAAAAGTGCAAGCATCCACTATGTAACATTATGGGTAATAGAGTGAGCTCCCCCTGTCATTTACAAGAAATGAAAGGATTGCTATTAAGACATCAAGAGATAATTATCAAGAAATCTGTACTTTGGGCACACTCCTGAACATTTTCTCTTTCCCCTAATGCATGAATAAAATGTCTTAGAAGAGCTGAACATTCTGCATAAATCAAACTTGAACATTTCCTAAATTCATAAGTGTTTATGATGCATATTAGCAGAACATACACATCCAAACTCAATGTCTTTTCGGTGATTTTATATTAGTGAAAGGAAAAACACTTGCCTGGCAAATCAAGAGAAAAATTTAAATACGATTTGCTTCTGCAAAATGTCACAATTAAATGTGAACAGAGCAACACTGCTCGCTACCCTGCATAACAAATTAAGCATGAAAGGGTTGTATTCACATTTTTTGTTACTTATGTCCAGAACTATTTAGTTCAAGTGCACCAAAGAGGTTGCAGCACCAAAGAGGTCTTAGACAAGTCAAGAATACTGATAACAGGTGATAGTTGATCCTGACAAATGACGAGATTACAAAAATACAGCTATTCTAAAAACGTACAATTATCACTTAGATGTATAAAACCAAAATTACAAAATACATGACTCAAGATGTTGATTTAGTATTTTACTTCTTAAAATGGCTAAATTTTGAAGTTCATGAAAATTGAAGTTGCATCAAGACTTAAGTGAACTTCATAGTATAGGTCAAATGCCCTAGTTCCAAATAGTGTTAAATCAAATATTCAGAGAATCTTGCTCAATGTTAAAGCATTCTTAGATGTGAATACAAACAATTTCCAATGTATCAAGATGCTCAATGGATAAATGAATTTGATAAATGGACACAAAACGAAAATAGATTGAGGAATTTAACTCCTTTATCCCAAAGTATTCATTCCTTAATTTGTCAATGTTGTAAAATTCAGACGCTGTAGGTTGCTCAAAACAAGAGTAGGAAAGAGCTTATTCTGGACAGTTTCATCTCCATATTCCCAGCAAGTTTGAATGATTATAAATTACTCAGACGGTCAATCAAACCACAATTCCCATTATTATCACAAAAGTTAAGATATTTTAAAAGGATTCCCCAACATATTTGTCTGTTAAGCCAGGTCAACAGAAAGCATGGATCAGGTTTCTGTATTTAAAAATTTATTATTCATTACAGGCAAATCAACTCTAACAATAGATAAACAATTATGAAACAATCAGCATTTAACTCTACTCGTTAGAATTCTAACTGCCTAATAAACTCCCCCTTATCTGTTCTTATACACAGGTAACAGGTGGGGGAGAAAACCATGGATTACGGATAGACGGTAAAACTGGAAAAAAGTCACGGTTTCTGTTAACCAGGTTTGCCGAGATGATTCTTATGCTAGTCAGAACTGTTTCACACTCACCTGATGCTTTCACTGATTTACAAGAGGGTGGCTTGTACATTTATCAAAAGTGAAGACTTATCAATTAAGTATCATGGCTTATAGCACTGAAGGAAAGATAAATTAGCTTTTACTGTGGAAAACCAAGACAGCTCCTAAGCTGGTGAAAGTCCAAAGGCTTCTGTATATCTTATTCAGCTATTGCAACTTTGTTTCTTCTCTCAGTTCTTTTATTGTTACTGCTCTCTCTCGATGAAGCCTAAATCAAAATTACAAGATGTGTTCATGCCAGCAACTTGAGGTGCAAACAAATGAGAATGCAAGTTCAAACTTTATAGTTAGGGCTACAATAACACTAAACCAATAAAGACAAAAATATGGGATATCCTTGGGTTCAAAGCATTTTGTTGATACGGTATTAAGTACAGTGACTTAACTGCACTTCAAGGAAACTGTCGTAGTTTCTTAAAAATCTACTTTCACAAGACTTCATAAAATTTCTGACATTTCAAATGACACTGCCACAGAAAAGCTTTTATCAGATACAAAACAGAAAAGCTTGAGTTGTCTGGAGCAACTGATTCAAATGATTTTGGTTTCATAAATACATGATTTGAAAAACCTGTGCAAGACAATAAGGAGCACCATTATGGACTCAGTTTCCAAATTGAAAAATAACAGATTTACATTTTCAAATTCATCACATTTACCAAAAACCTCTCAAAGAACACAATCACTTTGAAATTCAATATGCAGGCAAGTACCAAACATTACACAGAAACAAATTCTTCATACTGCAATAGTTTTGGTGCTACTGCCTTAGCAAACTCACATTGAGCAGTTAATTTACAGCAGAAACAAGCGCCTAAAAGTCATGTTAAATGAAACCAAATTGGCAAAGCTAACAAAACAGCTCAACAGTTGGCAGGTCAAATCTCTAAATCTTTATTTTGCCGTTGTGCCTTAAACCATAGAGTACAGCAAGTCCATGCCATCCACTCATCTAGATTTGAAATACTAACTACACATGTCTTATTGTAACAAAATTTTCTTTTAAAAGCAATTACATTTGCAACCTTATAGGACATACTGTATCTGGTATTCAAATCACTGAAAATCTCTTTGCCAACATTAAAATAGATGGGGAGCCCAAAACATGTGCTTTAACCATTATTTACAGATATTCAAAGAATTAAGATAATATTTTTAATATAAATGCAGTCATATAACTGAACTGAGATAGTAACTAACTTCAGAAATTTTCACTTTCAAAAAACGCAACTTTTATTATTTTAAAGTTGGCGAAGTATATATATGTTAATCCCTATTTCTGATCAAAACTATTTTGTACATGTATGGTGTCAAGCTTTCATCTCACCAAGTTTGTTTCTTGAAAAACAGTTTGGTTTATAGTTTCTTCAATGAAATTAATCTATTAATTTTTTTGTCACAATCATAATACCCAAACCTAGAAAGTGCCTCATTCCCAGATTTTTGACAGGTGGGTTATTAAATTTGAACTTTATTATTAACAGGCTTCATAAATATGATTAAAGCCCAAGCAACATATTTGCTGTCTAAAAAGAAGGTAATGTGATATGGAACAATAATAAGGTAATGAATTGTATACACAGTATTAAGAAAACATTCATAATGACAGGCAAACTTTGCACTAACCAGACTGTGACTAAAAACTTTAAATTCAGGCTATGAACTTCAGACTTTGACTAAAATTAGGCGAGCTATATATTTTTTAAAAGTAGTATTATTTACCATTGAATCCAACAACAGCCACTTTGCAAACATTGCATGCACACAGAAATGCAATTATATGAACAGAATTACTGAAAACTTTGAGAGTTTGTTTCAAGAAACCAAAACAGCTTAGACACACCTCATGTAAGAATAAACAGTATTATGCCAATAAAGGTATGAGAAAGAACCAGCACGATCACAATTTTACACTCCAAAACAGTTATAGAATACATAAGCTAATTTTCAGAAAGAGAACGGTACTAAAAATTGATACTTCAAATCAAGCCTACTCAAATCATGATATTTTTTAAACTTGTATACACCATCACAACAGGATACTCAGTAAATGTGCTCTGAATAGAGGTTAAACACTGAAGCTTTGTATTTTTGGATATCATTTCTCAAAGACTGCCTCAACTCAACCAGCCCAAGCAGGTATTCTGATAAACCAAGAGAAAGACTTGCACTATACTTTATGCAACTTTTGAGCCTACAATGAAAGATTATTTTGTCAATTGTTGCTCATAAGATCAGTTTTTTGTAAATCACCGTCAAATTATTAAAATGTTGATCTGATTCATGCTCTACAAATGGGTAATAAAAGCTTGAATTTTCAAATTACCAAATTTACTCCTAAGTTCAATGGCTATCATGTATTTTGATAACTTCCATGAACATATCTTCAACTAACCACTTCTTGGCCTCAATATTGCCCCAGTTAAGGAAACACCATATCTCTTCCAACCTACAAGACTCCAGTCCAAAAACTGGAAATTGGGATTAGGATGGATTGTTCTTTTTTTTAAGCCTGCATGAAGATGGGCCAAAGGCCTCCATTCGACTGGATACTATCACCCACATCTTCACATGCTCAAAAAACTTATTCTTCCACAGCTCCAAGACAGTAAAAATGTTTTACCTATCTCACATGAAGCAATAAAATTTGAAATTAGTCATCATTTGCTGATAGGATGCACACAGAACAACTTACATTTATATATCATATGATGTCGAAAGATGTTTTACAACCAGAAAATTTATTCTGAAATACATTCAAACTAGTAGCCCTTTTTTTGCACAGCAAAATGCCAAAGAAAAAAAACCTTTTTACTCTTCTCCAAATAACATCAGGGAGTCTCACTTCAAAAACAAAATCCTGATCAACATGGGGCCTACGAAATAGATTTGATCTACACTGTTGTTAAAATGCATGATTTGAAATGATACAATGATATAACATGATATTTCAAAGGATCTAAATAACAAACAACTCTTCCTCATAACAAGCCAAATAGCTTATTTTTTTCCAAACGCAGATGCCCCTCTGGTGCTACAACTACAAAACATAGCAAGTCAATGCCAGGGCAGCAGATGGAATTTCAATTCAGCTTTGCGGTTAGGGTCTGCTTCAACATTCGGATAAATTATACAGTGTATAGTTGTGCTCCACTTCATACCATTGGATGGTTGGGGGCGGGTGCTCGTATGCTGTGTCCTGAATTGGGAGCAGACTTTAAAAACACCAAGCCCCAGAGGAAAGGCATTTAATCAATTAACCAAATAATCAATTATCCGAACAAAATAGGCCTGCCCATCTCGTTTGGATAATCGAGGTTCCCCTGTACTTGGAGCTGCATTTACCATTTCCTCTGGACAGTTCATTCCACGCTGAAACCACACTGTAGGGGAAAAAGGTTGCCCCTCACGTCTCTTTTAAATCTTTCTCCTCTCACTTAAAATTATGCCCTCTAGTTTTGAATTCCCCTACCCTAGGGGAAATACCTTTGCTATTAACATTATCTATGCCCCTCATGATTTTATAAACCTCCAAGAGGTCACCCCTCAACCTCCTACACTTCAGAGTCCCAGCCTACCCAGCCATCCTTACAATTCAAACTCTCCACTCCCAGAAACATCTATGTAAATCTTTTCTGCACGCTTCCCAATTTAATAATATTCTTCCGATAGCAGGGTAACTTGAACTATACACAGTACTCCAAAGTGGCCTCACCAACACCCTGTATAGTTGCAACATAACGTCCCAACCCCTATATTCAATGGTCTGACCAATGAAAGCATGCGTGCCAAATGCCTTCTGTGGCACCACTTTCAAAACAAATATATATGGTTTGCACAAGATGCAGGAGTTGCTCATAAAACATCCACACCATTATCCCATATGCAACATCATTGTGGCAATATCTCACTGACTTCCCTGTCCCAAAGTTTGAAATATGTTTTGTGTGTGTGCTGCCACTGCTGAGTGATCCCATTACTGAAGGACTGCTTTGTTTCAGATACTGCCCACATAAGCTCATTGGAACCATCACGACTAGGTCCAGGCAACAGTTGTGGTTGTCCTGATGACAGCTGCATACAAATGCATAAGGAACATATGGATCCACAAGCCCAGAAAAAACATCAGTCTCTAACTGATGTGAAGCCAACCCTTACTGTACAGCTTATAGCCATTGCTACCCTCATGATGCATTGTTAACCCATCTTTTCAAAACTTACACCTGTAGCACATTGAGAACAGTGAAATATTACATTATCTCCCTCTCCTGCTGTTGGTCAAGTGAGGTTCATGCAAATAGGGACACATCTCCTAATACATAACTATGAACCATTCAGGACAATTCATTAAGTGATAATATACAGGGCAACCTCAATTATCTAAACGACACAGGCGGGGAGTATTTTGTTCGCATAACTGAATGTTCGGATAAGTGCTCAGAGTCAGGTAAATATTTTAAATCAAGTTAACATTAACAGAAGGTTGAATTAATTTAATATTTAAACACTTGCACCAGACAGAGATGATTCAGCCAGTGGGAAGACCTCTCTCGGTTGTACACAGAGCCGCCATCTCCAGCCTTTTCAACTGGACTTAGAGGTCCATCTTCTCCTCTCCGCAACCACCAGCCTGGCACTTCCTCCACTGCCGCCAGCTGGAAACTGCTGCCTCGCACAAACGGTCCTTGGGCTAAGGCACAAAGCGGGTGCAACGCAGTCTATCGCCCGATTCTCGCACAACTGTTCCACCCCCTTCTGGAAACCTATCACAGAAACTAGACAACCAGATTCTCTACTGTTAAATTTACCTCAATCGTTTTATATTGAAACGAGAAGCAAAGAAAATAAATGACAGACGCAGAGCAGGAGTGAAGTTGCCCTGTCTTGGAAAGAGAGTTTCTGCAGGTAGTGACAGAGTCCAGTTTCTGATCTCAAACTTCGGGACCTCAAGATCTTGCTCAGATTGTCCAAAATTCGGATAACCGAGGTTGTTCTGTACTCTGTTTCAATAAAGTTTACTCTCAGCTCATTGATGTAGAACACAGAAAGGGCAAACAAACTCAAGGAAAACTAAAGGTGGTAAAAAAAAGTTTTTTTTCAAGCAGTTGCATTTAAGACAGAGGAAATACCAAGATACAACTAACACATCTCAATATCCACCACTCCCAGACTTACACAATCAATAGCTTCAGACACTTCCCCCAATTTCCTGAAGCCCCGCAAGAGCTACATATTGAGCAACTTCATTCGGTCTGATCAAAAATGATCTCAAACTCAATAAACACCATTCATATCACTGAACAATGCCCCTTAACATCGAGTAGATATATGGTCCTTGCTACATGGTCCTTGCATATCAAGATTCAAGAAAGCAAAAACACTTAAAAGGAAATTGCATGCAACTTAGACCCTTCATTCTCCAATGAATTCTTAATAGTCATCTTAAAGCTTTCAAAACAACCATCTTAAATAGCTTGTAAACTTTTGAGTGAACAGGCTGTTTCTATAGCAAAACAAAATACTTGCTGCCCTCAACAGCTCAAGTATTAAAAGGTGACATATAATGTTAAGTTGGAAAACAGCAGCATAACTTGCACTGGAAGAGAAGTAAGCTATTCTGAATCTCAAACCTGTTCTACTATTTGCTGCAGTTAGAGTCACCATGAGGCTTTTAAAGTACTGACAGAGAAAATACCCATCAGTATAATTATAGATTTGTCTTTAAAATTGCTGACTGCCTCAGAATAATGTACTCAGGCACACACAAAGACAATGACACATGTATAAGTAGTGATGGCAACAGGAAGCTAAAGAATTAAAAGCATACCAGACATCAATCACTCAAAATGAGATGACTTCTGCCAGATCCTCCCAAAAGTTTACAAATACATGAAACAATTGATGAAAACTCAGCATATTCCATTTTCCATCCTAGAATAGTACTCCTAAATGGTCTAATTTCATTTATGACAGCTCTGATTCAAAATAGTTGGATCAATGGCCTGGTTTACGTTAATACTAATAGGACTATTGTAGAGATGTTGTTAATTAGTTAACCATCCATTATGAGAAATACTGTTCATGGTCGGTCTTGAAATGATCAATTCCATTACATTCTCATCAAGCTTCAATGATGATAAATCTCTGATGTACACATCTCTCAGTTCTTCAAATTAAAGTATCTGCTTTTAATCTGATATTACAGCAGTAATAGTTCATGGCAAGATGTCACTATTGTTTAAGAAATTTATGTTACAATTTCCAAGTAAACAGTCTCTAATGCGACTGAAACTCATTCTGTCGGATTTTAAAGCAAGTGAATTTTACAAATGGATTATAAATAGTAAAGAATTATATAATTGATTCATGCAGGCTCTCCTCATTTATTCAATCAAAACATTTCACGGTTAAGTTCCTGATCTACTTTTATTTCTCTAAGGGAACAGCTTCAGCTCTCCAGACACTTCATAAAAGTGAAGACCCTCAATCCTGAATCATATTATTGCACAACAGAAAAAAATTACATAAAAGATGAAAACAGATCTTTTCAGTTTTGCAAATTACATAAAATAGCGTGACAAGAAACTACGTCAATCTTACTGAGGTCTTTTCATAACTCCAATGATTAAGCAGCTGCTTCTAAACCCAGGAAGATCAAAGTTTATTCATTGGTCAGTTAATTCATAAATGTGGTCTGAGTTGCTTTGCCAATTTCTTTCTTTTCCCTTTTGGGGAAAGCACTTCTTTACATCTCATCTTTTCATTGATGGACCAATGGGCTGAGAAGTGGCAGATGGAGTTTTAATTTAGATAAATGTGAGGTGCTGCATTTTGGAAAAGCAAACCTTAGCAGGACTTATACACTTAATGGTAAGGTCCTGGGGAGTGTTGCTGAACAAAGAGAGCTTATACACTTACCATTAAGTGTACAAGTCCTGCTAAGATTGCTTTCACAAAATGCAGCACCTCACATTTATCCGAATTAAACTCCATCTGCCACTTCTCAGCCCATTGGCCCATCTGATCGAGATCCCCTTGTAATCTGAGGTAACCTTCTTCGCTGCACACCATACCTCCAATTTTGGTGTCATCTGCATCCAAATAGTTTATATAAATGACAAAAAGTAGTGGACGCAGCACCGATCCTTGTGGCACTCCACTGGTCACAGGCCTCCAGTCTGAAAAACAACCCTCAAGCACCACTCTGTCTTCTACCTTTGAGCTAGTTCTCTCTGTTTCCCGTGAGATCTAACCTTGCTAACCAGTCTGCCATGGGGAACCTTGCCAAATGTGTTACTGAAGTCCTTATAGATCACATCTACCGCTCTGCCCTCATCAATCCTCTTTGTTACTCCTTCAAAAAACTCAATCAAGTTTGTGAGACATGATTTCCCACACACAAAGCCATATTGACTATCCATCAGTCCTTGCCTTTTCAAATACATGTACATCCTGACCCGTAGGATTCACTCCAACAACTTGCCCACGACTGACATCAGGCTCACTGGTCTATAGTTCCCTGACTTGTCCTTACCACCTTCCTTAAACAGTGACACCACATTGGCCAACTTCCAGTCTTCCGGCACCTCATCTGTGATTAACAATGATACGAGTATTTCAGTAAGTGGCCCAGCAAAGGAGGCTGGTACAACTGCAACATTAAAAGGCATCTGGATGGGTATGTGAATAGGAAGTATTTAGAGGGATATGGGCCATGTGCTGGCATATGCGACTAGATTAGGTTGGGATATCTGGTCGGCGTGGACGTGTTGGACCGAAGGGTCTACCCGTTTCTGTGTTGTACATCTCTATGACACTCTAACTCTAATGACCTATTTGGTCAAAATCCAGCATATGGAAATTTGCAAATACTAAGTGTTTTGCAGCGTAGTTTCTTAACTGGTATCCAACATTTAAGTTGCAATGAAGGCAACATTCAGTTTGCCAATTAATTATTTGAACACATTACTAAATAAATGTAGTTAAAACTACAAATTTGAAACTACGGGAAAAAATTACAACAGTGCCCAGCAAAACCACAACATCAACTCATTTAGAAATAAAGGCAGATAATTTAAAAAGCTTAGCAGATTAATAAGTTTTTAAAAGCCATTTCAAAATTGGAGTATCACAAAGATGTTTGGTCAAAGAACAAGTTCTAATGCGGTGCACTGGTCTTCTTTGGTTTTGATTGCCAAACAAGCTTTCACTGCATTGCATTGGCCTTTTGTAGTACACACTTTTCTGGGGACATCTGGTATTTTAAAAAAAAACACGTTCAGAACTTTTTTTAAAAAAAACAAAGACACTATAAAATGCCAAAAATGTTCACAAAGTTGAGGTTGGCACACAATACAATCCCTCCAAATTTGTTTGCAATAGTTTCTATTTTCAAGAAAATTATTTTTCTAAGTTGAGAATTTAAAAACATAAGAATCAATAATCTAACTACAAATATACTAATGGGATAATAAAAACCAAAAATCCAGGAAACATTTAATAAATTTAGTGGTAAATATGGAAGACGAACAACAGGCAATATTTCTGGTCTAAGACCACTTCTCAGAACACCCCAGATGAAAGGTCACAGATCAACAGCATCAACTCTTTTTCTCTCTCCACAGATTCTGCTGGACTCGCCAAATATTTACAACATTTTCAATTTGCAGTTCAGATCTTCAACATTGACAGTATTTTGCTTTCATACAAATGGAAATCTAAGTCAGTAGCTATAACAAAACACCTGTGCCGGAGAACAAAATAATTTGAAGCAACATTCTTAATGTTCCTTTTACCCTTGCTTTTATTCATGTACAATGACAAAAATTACCAAGAGGTTCATTTTTTCAATCAGTTTGAAGGTTCCAACACAAGTAGCAGTTTTTACAGATATCAGCATCTCTCTAATGTAACTTTCATGCTCTTAAAGAACAGTATTTTATGGAATCATGTGTTTCCACAGATAGTTTAATGCTGTCCTGACACTCAATTAAATAATTTTAATGTCATTCGCTAGAAATCAGCAGCAGGGATCCATGCAAATTTCTTTCATACCTCATTCCAACTGCAGTGAAACTATGAAGGTAACTGTGAAGACTTTCTTTGCTTTAGCTCCGCACAAACAAATGACCAAAATTAGTACATCAAGTGGGGGACATAAATGTTAGATGGAAAAAAAATTAAGAACAGTGTTCTGCATGACTGAGTACCACATTAGCTACAGTGCCCCACCACTTGGCCACGCTTATCCTAAATAGCTGAATAGCTGATAGTGGACAGATGCAATTAACTATCTGTCACTAAAATAAGTACCAATTACAAAGTCATTTGCTTAAGCATGACTATTTCAGACTGACTGTACCTCATCAAATGCTGCACTTACACTGTCTTTTCAGAAAACTTTACTGCCTTCAGTCACCCCCATTGGCCTCAAGAGCTTTTGCAATAAAATGCCAAGATAAATGGGTTTATCACTGCGTTTAATTCAATCACGGTCCAGTCCTCCAAAGCTGAAATGCCTGAACTCTGAGCTTAAAGTTCACTCCGAAACCAAAGATGAAAGTAAGCAACACTACATATTTGAGCCCCATTCAGCTCTTTAATACTACACAAGACGTGGATCATTAATACAATGTGCTTACAAAACCAGCACACAGAGAGCCACAAATGGAAAGATGAAGGGCAACGATGCCTTCTGTCCATCTCAAATGTCTTGGTTACACTGGCCACCATGCATCAAAAACAAACTGCAATGCAGCCACAGGTGATGGAAAGTACATTTTCATCCAATAATCCACTCGAATTGCTGTTTTCACCTCAACACCTGAAATACACTTTCTGTAGGTCGACCATTCTCCTATTGTCTCTATGCAAATAAATATTTGCAAGCATGTAATATCACCATTCTTCCTCAGGAAATGCCATGCCTTTACTGACAACTCTACTGACATCCCAAATATAATTAAATGTACTCATACTGAGAAAGATTAAATAGAACTTGTTTACACATACCTTTTTACACTTTGCATAAACTGCTAAATATAACATATTGTACATATTACACTTCCTTAGCAACTTTAAAATACAATAACTGTTGTCGCAGCCATATAATACAAGTCAGTAGCAACAGAAATCATCGGAGTGCTGAAAACTCTGTGATAATGTGTCCCTGCTGAGAGGTAAAATGGCTATTACAACTTTCCATTGCAATTCTTTACATTGCAGCTGTACACTATAAAGGTATTTGGTGACCACTCAGCACAAATGTAGTTGAGGGACTCAAGTCAGCAAGTTCAAGAACATTCCAGTTATATCATAGTACTTCAGTTCAAAAATTATTTTATAACTACCTCAGATTTTGCACAAACCATATAAAAAATTTAGTTGAGGTTAAAACTGCAATTGGCAGGTTTCTGTTCATCAATTTGCCTTTCTAATGCTGCATCCAAGTCAATGTCAATAACATGCTTATTACAGTAAATTACATTTAGAACTCTAACAAAAATGGAAGTAACAATTGATTGTCCATGAAGAAACTAATGTATTTCAGTAGCTGTGCAATATCTTAAAGCCATTCTACTTTTAGATTTTAGGGAAATGGGGAAATATTTACAGGTTACAAAATAAAAGACCAGCAGAGTACTTTTAGGGAACAAGTTAAGAGCTAAGTAAACAAAAGAGATGCAGGGCCAGGCAAAGCGTAACTGCATGACATGGGAGCTGGTGCACCCCATTTGATTCATTGACCACATCTGTACCAAGTGTTGGTTGCTTGAGGAACTCTGGCTCAGAGGTGATTAACTGGGCTCTTCAGTTTGAAGTGTGTGCGTGCACTTTTGGGGGGGTGGGGGGTACCTGGATGCTGCTTTTCAGGAGGCAGGCACATCTCTTACATTAACAATCCTGAAACTATCCTATCAGTGCTCATGGACAGGAGGATGTGACAAGTGAAGCAAATCAGGAGATAGTGCTGAAGGAGCCCTAGCTCTTGCACTTGACTAAAGGTTTTGAGGTTCTTACCCTCTGCATGGAGAGTGGGGCTGTAAAAAAAAAAAAGGACCATGGCACCACAGTACAAGGAACCATTCAAGATGTTTTTTTGGGGGCAGGTGGGGATGTAGTTATAGAGGTAAAAACAATGACTGCAGATGCTGGAAACCAGATTCTGGATTAGTGGTGCTGGAAGAGCACAGCAATTCAGGCAGCATCCGAGGACAGGCAAAATCGACGTTTCGGGCAAAAGCCCTTCATCAGGAATAAAGGCAGAGAGCCTGAAGCATGGAGAGATAAGCTAGAGGAGGGTAGGGGTGGGGAGAGAGTGGCATAGAGTAC
>NC_057733.1:36918305-36941841 GCF_004010195.1 Chiloscyllium plagiosum | reverse complement strand
GTTTCTGGACTAGGGGGGATAGGACAGTGTTGAGGTAGGTAGAGATGAGTTCAGTGGTGCAGGAGCATGCTGAGACAATGGGTCGGCCAGGTTGGTCAGGCTTGTGGATCTTGGGAAGGAGGTAGAACCGGGCAGTGCGGGGTTCCCGGACTATGAGGTTGGAAGCTGTGGGTGGGAGATCTCCTGAGGTGATGAGGTTCTGTATGGTCTGGGAGATGATGGTTTGGTGATGGGGGGTGGGGTCATGGTCAAGGGGGCGGTAGGAAGAGGTGTCCTCGAGTTGGTGTTTGGCTTCAGCGATGTAGAGGTCAGTGCGCCAGACTACCACTGCGCCCCCTTTGTCCGCTGGCTTGATGGTGAGGTCAGGATTGGAGCAGAGGGATTGGAGGGCTGCGCGTTGTGAGGGTGAGAGGTTGGAGTGGGGTCGACAGGTTGAGGCGGTTAATTCCGCTGGCTTGATGGGGATGTAGTTATAACCTAGTCTAGGATGGTATAGTCAAGGAATAGACATTTCTGTGGCCAAGATCAACAATTCTGAAGACTCTGTTTCCTGCTTGGTGCCCAAGTTCAGGTGATATCATCTAGGCTGCAGAAGAACTTAGCATTTGTAGGATGAGAAAGATTCATTTGTTGTGGTCCAAGCAGGTTCTACAATATAGGTAGTAAGAGGAAAGAGTTTCTGCTGATGGAATATGAGCAGCGAGGGGCTAAATTAAAATGCAGAACCAAAAAAGGCAATAATTTCTAGATTACTATCTGAGCCATGTGCTAATTGGTAAAAGGTCAACAAGCTTAAAGAGGTAAATATGTGGCATGTATAAAAGGCACTACACCACAATAATCGTGGAGGACTTCAATATGCAGGTGTACTGGGAAAAATCGGGTTAGGAGTGGATTCCAGGAAAGGAATCAATGGAATGCCGACAAGAAGTTTTGTTTTTAGGTGCAGCTTGTGGTGAAGCCCACAAGGGAACAGTAGTTCTGTCTCATTACACATCACCAAATCCAGACATGATTAGAGAGCTTAAGATGAAGGAACAACTAGGGGGCAGAGACCATAATTTGATAGAATTCATCCTAAGTTTGAAAGGGAGAAGCTTGAATTAGCTGTAAAGGTATCACAATTGAGTAAAGGTAACTATAAATACATGAGGGAGGTGTTGACCAAAGCTGATTGGAAGAGGAGCCTAGCAGAGAAGACAATGGAGCAATAATGGTAGGGGTTTCTGGAGGTAAATGAGAAAGCATAGCAAAAGTTCATCCCAAAGAAGAAAAAACATACCAAGGAGAGGATGAGACAACCATGGCTGACAAGTTAGGTCAGGGAAACTAAAAGCAAAAGAAAAAACATTCAATGTTGTGAAGATTAGTGGGTAACCAGGGGGGAGTAAGCCAACCAGTAAAATAAAAGACTACTAAGAATTAAAAAAAAACATAAAAAGCTTACAGAGAGGCAAGATGGGTACATCGGACCGCTGGAAAATGAGGCAGGGGGACTAGTATGGGGGCAAAGAAATGGCAGAGGAATTGAATATGTGAAATAGTGTTGGGGCAAGATATAGTATGAATGGAGCATTGGCTACCTGGCAGAAGGCACTGATGAAGTCTTTTTCAGAATGGCAGCTGGTGACTTGGAGTTCTGCAAGTGTCAGTGCTGGGACCACAACCATCCATATTATACATTAGCGATCTGCACAAAGGAACTGATGGCATTTTTGCGAAGTTGGCAGACAACATGAAGATAGGTAGAGGGAGGTTGTGTCGAGGAAGTGGGGAAGTTGCAGAAGGACTTGGATTGGCCAAATGAGTGAGCAAAGAAATGGCAGATGGAATACAATGCGGGATAGTGTGAGGTAATGCACTTTGGTGGAAAGAGGAGAGACATGGACTATTTTCTAAATAGGGAAAGATCAGAAATTTGAACTGGGACTTAGAAGTCAGACTTCAGGATTCTCTTAAGGCTAATGTGCAGGTTCAATTGACAGTTACAAAGTCAAATTGAATGTGAGCATTCATTTCAAAAGGGCTAGAATGCAACAGCAAAGATGTACCACTGAGGCTGAATAACGCTCTAGTCAGACCACAATTGGAATACTGTGAGCAGTTTTGGACTCCCTAAGGAAGGATGTGCTGGCCATGTGGGAATCCACAGGAGGTTTACAAAACGATCCTGAAGATGAAGGACTTATGATGTGAGGAACGGTTGAGGACTCTAGATCTGTACTCAACGTAATTTAGAAGGATGATGGGGATGTGATTGAAACTTACAGAATACTGACAGGCCTGAATAGAAATGGATATGGAGAAACTGTTTCCATTAGGAGGGTTAGGGCCTAAGGGTAAGGCCTCAAGAGTGAAGAGACAACCCTTTAGAACTGAGAGGAGGAATTCTTCAGTCAGAGGATGGGGAATCTGGGAACTCGTTGACACGTTAGGTGTGTGGAAGCCAAATTATTGAGTGTATTTAAGACAGATAGAGAGGCTCTTCATCAGGAAGGGGATCATACATTACAAGACAGAAGAATGGAGTTGACAAATGTATCAGTCATGACTCAATGGGCCAAATGGCCTAATTCTGTTTCTGTACTTTTATGGTGCTTGATTGTAAGTCCCTGCCATTTAAACTCCAGTACCTAAAATCACACTTGAAAATGTGTACAAACTGCTTGGTGCAATATTTATAATTAATACAGGCTCATGCTTTTTAAAATTCATGTTACTATTGATTGTAGGGTCAGTTGGCTGGACAGCTGGTTTGCAACGCAGAGTAATGCCCCAGTTTGGGTTCAATTTCCTGACTGGTTGAGGCCACCATGAAAGAATCTCTCTCAACTTCCCCTTCCCTGTGACATAGTAATCCTCAAGGCTCTATGGTCGCTTGAGCCAAGACAACTTTATTATTCTGTGTCACAAAAAGCTCTACAACCTTCAATTACTATCCTTTACAAAGCAACTTAAATCCAAATATTTATGATTACTTCAACTTTAGACAGTAGGATTAAAACTGATACCATGTTAATGTTTTGAGAGACAAGTCACACTATCTTCATGAAGTGTTACTAAACTTACTCTCTCAAAATGATAAACTAAAGAAAGGGACCAATTCAGAGTGATAGCCTCACAGTTGCCTTGTCATACTTCTCTGCAACTGCCAACAGCTTTTGCATGCTGCATTTAATTTAAATGAAGAATTAAAATAAATTTATTCTTCAAGGTCAGCAGTGTCCATTTTTTCCTGGTTTCGACCACAATTGTATTATGTTGTGCGAACTACTTAACATTGTCTATTTTGCTGGGTATGTGGCACTACAATTTGCACAAACTACAAATAAATTTACTTAATGATGCCAAAATCAGAACAAGTGGCTAATTTTGACAGTATTAGGCAAGAACGTTCAAAAGCTGATTGGGGGCAGATGTTCACAAGTAAAGGGACAGCTGGAAAATGGGAAGTCTTCAGAAATGAGATAATGAGAGCCCAGAGACAGTATATTCCTATTCGGGTGAAAGGAAAGGCTGATAGGTGGAGGGAATGCTGGATGACTAGGGAAATTGAGGGTTTGGAAAAGAAAAGCAAGGAAGCCTACATCAGATATAGACAAGACAAATCAAATGAACCTTAGAAGAGTATAAAGACAGTTGGAGTATACTTGAGGGAAATCAGGAGGGCGAAAAGGGGACGAGAAATAGCTTTGGCAAATAGGTTTAAGGAGAATCCAAAGGGTTTCTACAAATACATTAAGGACAAAAGGGCACCGAGGGAGAGAATAAGACCCCCTCAAATATCAGTAAGACGGCCTTTGTGTAGAGCCACAGGAGATGGGGGAGACACGAAGTGAGCATTTTGCATCAGTGTTTCCTGTGGAGAAGGACATGGAAAATATGATATAAAGAGAGACCGAAGGGGCAGAGGGAGGCACATGTATGGAATGAGCTGCCAGAGGAAGTGGTGGAGGCTAGTTCAATTGCAACATTTAAAAGACATCTGGGTGGGTATATGAATAGGAAGGGTTTGGAGGGATGTGGACCGGGTGCTGGCAGGTGGGACTAAATTGGGTGAGATATCGGATTGGCATGGACGTGTTGGACCTCAGGGTCTGTTTCCGTGCTGTACATCTATGAATTTATATAGAATGTAGGGAAATAGATGGTGACATCTTCAAAAATATCCACATTACAGAGGAGGAAGTGCTGGATGTTTTGAAACACAAAAGGTGGATAAATCCCCAGGACCTGATCTAGAACTCTGTGGGAAGCTAGAGAAGTAATTGCTGGGCCCCTTGCTAAAATATTTATAAGATCGATAGTCACAGGTGAAGTGCCAGAAGATCTGAAGTTGGTGAACGTGGTACGATTATTTAAGAAAGGTGGCAAGGACAAGCCAGGGAACTATAGACCGGTGAGCCTATTGTCGGTGGTAGGCAAGTTGCTGAGGGAGTCCTGAGGGACAGGATTTACATGTATTTGGAAAGGCAAGGACTGATTAGGGATAGTCAATGTGGCTTTGTGTGTGGGAAATCATTTCTCACAAACCTGATTATGTTTTTTGAAAAAGTAACAAAGAGGATTGATGAGGGCAGAGTGGAGGATGTGATCTGTATGGACCAGTAAGGCGTTCGACAAGGTTCCCCATGGGAGACTGGTTAGCAAAGTTGGATCTCATGGAATACAGGGAGAACTAGCCATTTGGACACAGAACTGGCTCAAAGGTAGAAGACAGAGGGTGGTGGTGGAGGGTTGTTTTTCAGACTGGAGGCCTGTGACCAGTTCATAGTCAGAGATGTACAGCATGGAAACAGACCCTTCGGTCCAACCCGTCCACGCCGACCAGATATCCCAACCGGATCTAGTCCCACCTGCCAGCACCCAGCCCATATCCCTCCAAACCCTTCTATTCATATACCCATCCAAATGCCTCTTTAATGTTGCAATTGTACCAGCCTCCACCACTTCCTCTGGCAGCTCATTCCTTACATGTACCACCCTTTGCGTGAAAACGTTGCCCCTTAGGTCTCTTTTATATCTTCCTCCTCTCACCCTAAACCTATGCCTTCTAGTTCTGGACTTCCCGACCCGAGGGAAAAGACTTTGTCTATTTATCCTATCCATGCCCCTCATAATTTTGTAAACCTCTATAAGGTCAGCCCTCAGCCTCCGACGCTCCAGGGAAAACAGCCCCAGCCTGTTCAGCCTCTCCCTGTAGCTCAGATCCTCCAACTCTGGCAACATCATTGTAAATCTTTTCTGAACCCTTTCAAGTTTCACAACATCTTTCCGATAGGAAGGAGACCAGAAATGCACGCAATATTCCAACAGTGGCCTAACCAATGTCCTGTACAGCTGCAACATGACCTCCCAACTCCTGTACTCAATATTCTGACTAATAAAGAAAAGCATACCAAACACCTCCTTCACTATCCTATCTACCTGTGACTCCACTTTCAAGGAGCTATGAACCGACACTCCAAGGTCTCTTTGTTTAGCAACACTCCCTAGGACCTTACCATTAAGTGTATAAGTCCTGCTAAGATCTGCTTTCCCAAAATGCAGCACCTCACATTTATCTGAACTAAACTCCATCTGCCACTTCTCAGCCCATTGGCCCATCTGGTCAAGATCCTGTTGTAATCTGAGGTAACCCTCTTCGCTGTCCACTACACCTCCAATTTTGGTGTCATCTGCAAACTTACCAACTGTACCTCTTATGCTCGCATCCAAATCATTTATGTAAATGACAAAAGTATAGGGCCCAGCACCGATCCTTGTGGCACTCCACTGGTCACAGGCTTCCAGTCTGAAAAACAACCCTCCACCACCACCCTCTGTCTTCTACCTTTGAGCCAGTTCTGTAACCAAATGGCTAGATCTCCCTGTATTCCATGAGATCTAACCTTGCTATCAGTCTCCCATGGGGAACCTTGTCGAACGCCTTACTGAAGTCCATATAGATCACATCTACTACTCTGCCCTCATCAATCTTCTTTGTTACTTCTTCAAAAAACTCAATCAAGTTTGTGAGACATGATTTCCCACGCACAAAGCCATGTTCAGAAATGAGATAATAATAATCCAGAAAAAGTATATTCCTGTCAGGGTGAAAGGGAAGGCTGGTAGGTATAGGGAATGCTGGATGACTAAAGAAATTGAGAGTTTGGTTAAGAAAAAGAAGGAAGCATATGTCAGGTATAGACAAAATAGATCGAGTGAATTCTTAGAGGAGTATAAAGAAAGTAGGAGTATACTTAAGAGGGAAACCAGGAGGGCAAAACGGGGACATGAGATAGCTTTGGCAAATAGAATTAAGGAGTGCCACAAGCATCTGTGACTCAAAATTAATTTCTTAAAGAACAAAATTTTCAGCTAGAAATTATAGCAGAAAACTATTAGATTATAGGATCGTGTCACAGTAACAAAGATACCAATTATTTCCAAGGGTTATGTCCTTCCCTTTATTACTTCTCTATCCTGCCCCAAGACTAATATAAAAACTACAATAAAATAAAGAACTGAGGACGCTAGAGATCTAAAATGAAAACAGAAAGCAATGGAGAAACTCAGCAAGTCTGGCAAAATCAACAAAGAGAGGCTCTGTTTCTTCAGCACTTTCTACCTCAAGCACCCACTGTCAATATTAAATACTGATCATGGTTGAGTAGTAGGAAGTTTATATTTCAATGCATCTTAAAAGTCGACCTTAAATATCACTGATATTTCAGTTCCCCATACCAAACGGCTTCTGGACATCTCCAAGTCTTTTCTCCCCCCCACGTGATAACCTTATGCTAAGAACACTAGCTAGAGGAGTCAGTCTTCCTGAATTTATATCACATTAACCCCTACCACCAGGAATGGCTCAAGACATTTTTTTACATTAGGCTCTGCTGAAATCACCACAGATATGAGATCCAACTTGACTACATCATGCTCCCAGGTTCCACTATCCAATGTAATTAGATTTTATGAAGCACATGTCCCTGTTGACCAAAATCTCTTGAGCTCTGAATTCTGGACTCAGCTGGAATCTCAATAAGATCTGAAGATTGTCAGTCAGCTGATATTCAAACTCAAGTGTTCATTCATAATATTTTGCCAAATCAAGAATTCTAAATTTCTTTCAACAGAATGGAGCGCCAAAGATCAAAAAATAGAAACCTGACATGGCCTGCCAAATGGGAACACCAAAATGTGTCAACTCAATTAATTTAGAATTTCTGAAGCAAATCAGTTTTATAAGCATACTGACTGTAAATTGCACTGGTTAAGAGTCATGATTCAATTGTAATTTCCAAAAGAGAACTGAAAACTACCTAAAGGGAAAAATTTGCAGGGCTATGTGGAAAGAGCACGGATTAGGACTAACTGGATTGCTCTTTCAAACAACTGATATAAGCATGAACTAAACAGTCTCTTCCTGCACAAAATGATTTTATGATTCCAAAACAAAACTGTCCACTCACTCAGATAAGATTTAAGAATCAGAATTCAGAATTAAACTGGAAGCAGATAACATGAGCAGGAATTAGAAAGAAAATATTAAACTGACAAAGAATAAATGAAAATTCAAACAGCAAAAGATAAAGAAATAGAAGGAATGAAAAATGTGCAGAAATTAAATGGGGAACTGTCACTTTGAAGAGATAGTTCAATTTAAAGAAACGTCTTTTTAAAAAGAGGACCATCACTTTATCCAAAGGAATTAATAAAATTTCCAATGTGAGCTTCTGAATTCAGAAAGAATGGCTTCCTTGATAGGGGTTTCTCAACGTTTCATGATTACATTTTGAAAATCAAATGCAGTTGGCAGCAGAAAAGAAATCAATTTGAACATGATGTTCTGAATAGAGAACCCTCCTTCGCCATTACTCATTTCAAGAACACTGCCAGTCAAAAAGGGAAGTGTTAAAACTGGCGGCAATAATGTATTTTTTTCAATTGCTGTATTTTCTGCTAATACTCACTGACTTCCTTTGACAATGTTATCACTTTATACCGACTTTCTAAAAAACAAACAGCAATTTCCTTGAAGCAAATTTACCCTATTATTGTTACTTTCCTTAAAATTTGAACACAAAAAAAAGATTTTGCAATGGAAGTACAGCAACTCTGAAAATTTTTTAAGTAAATATATTCTATAACTAGTGAACAAATTAGTATAGAAACGCTAACAGAAACTTACGAACATACACTGTAGAATTTCAAAGTTTTAAGGTGAACATTTCTTCAAATAGGAACTGGTGTTTTATCTAGTATACTTGATGCTCACTAATTCACTCTAAACCTCTTGACGTTTTTATTCTCCTTCCTTCACTGATCAAGGTCAGTGACTCATGCTGGGTTATGCTGTCACAAGTGCAGTCTCATACCTAAACTAAATGGATAACTCTGATCTAGTCAGCTATTCAGTAAAGAATAGTTTTGTTAAGAAGGCATAAGGTGTGTTAACTTTTATTGGTAGAGGGATTGAGTTTCAGAGCTATGAGGTCATGCTGCAGCTGTACAAAACTCTGGTGTGGCTGCACTTGGGAGTATTGCATGCAGTTCTGGTCACTGTATTATAGGAAGGATGTGCAAGCATTGGAAATGGTGAAAAGATTGACCAGGATGTTGCCTAGTATGGAGGCAAGGTCTTATGGGGAAAGACTGAGGGACTTGGAGCTGTTTTCATTAGAGAAGGTTAAGAGGTGACTTAATGAATGCATATAACATGATCAGAGGATTAGATAGAGTGGACAGTGAGAGCCTTTTTCTTCAGATAGTGATGGCTAGCACAAGGGGACATAGCTTTAAATTGAGGGATGATAGATTTAGAATAGATGTCAGAGGTAGATTCTTTACTCAGAATAATAAGGGCGTGGAATGTCCTGCCTGTAACATTAGTGGATTTGTCAACATTAAGGGCATTTAAATGGTCAGTGGATAAACATATAGATGATAATGGAATAGTGTAGGTTAAATGGACTTTAGATTGTTGCGCTGACCTGTGAAACCATCGAGGACCAAAGGGCCTGTACTGCACTGTAATGTCCTATGTTCTAAAGGAATATCTCAAAGTGAGCTTCTGCCCAATATGTACATGCTTCCCAACAAAAATCAATGGGCACCAAATCAACATGGGTACCATAATGAATTCCTTCTCTGCATCTTCATCCTAGGATTGTGAGGCAAGCTCAGTCCCTCAGCAGCCCAGACTGAAATTGACTAAACACATAGCAAAGAACATACGCCAGGACTTTCTAAGGTCAAAAATTAAGCCAACGAACTACGACAAACTGCTTCTCATTTTTAAATTAGCATATTTTAGACACTGTTGCAAGCTAAATTTTAAAGCCTTTTCCTCCCCCTTTGGCATCATTAGATGAGTGTGTCCTCATTTCAAAAGTGTACTGAGATTCTGGCACCCACTATTTCATGTTTAAACGGAGAATGACTGCAGAACTGAGAGGAGAAGGGGATCTGGGTATGCTGGCACATGAATTCTAAAATAAAAGTGTACAGGTTACAAATTAATAGGAAGATGCATGGAATACTGCCTTTTATTGAAAGGGGAATGGAACAGTGAGGCAGACTTTTGTTGCAGGCCTTGGTGAGATCACATCCAAGTAGTGGGCAAGTTTAGTCTCTTTATAGCACTAGAAGCAGTTCAGAGATTTGCATGATCTTTCCCGGGATGAAGGCTGTATTCTATGAAGAAAAGTCGAACAGATTGTGCTTATATTCATCAGAGTTCAGAAGAATGATTGATTATTTTACTGAAACATTATAAAATTCTGAGAGGAGTTGGTAGTGCGAACACTGAGAATATTCCTTCTTATAACAGAGACTAGAACTAAGTTACACAGTTTAACAAGTGGTCGTGATGATTTTTTTTCCCTGAGTACTTGGTCCGTGGAATTTTCATTCCCAGATAGCCACAGAGACCAGCTAATCAAGTGTATTAAAGAGTGTTCATTTGATTTGCAATCAGACTAGGGAGTCCAGAGTTATTGATGGACTGGGGCAGACAAAGTGAAATTAAGGCCACAATCAGTTCAGTGAGGACCACCAAGGCTAATCTTCCACAAGTTGATATTCAACCTCAGACACACTCCTTTACCCACCCAAAAGGAAGTTGTTACATCTCTAATGTAATAAGATTTCACATATGATACTGATTCAGTTAAGTTGTGACAGTCACCAACCTAACCCAAGATTTTGTCATATTATACCAAGCACTTTGTGAATTGCACAGCTGTAAACTGCACTTGAACAGGAGGATTCAGTTTTTAAAATAAATTTCCTGCAATACAGTTAAATTTCTATTCCAAAAAGTTATGAAGCGTCCAGAGTCAATGGTCTGTGTTTGGTTTTTGGCTGTAGAATCGCAAATTCTAGAAACCAGAACCTATTTTCTCTTTCCACACGTTTTGAGATTAAATATAAAATTAAGTCTAATATATGCATTTGGTATAAAACTCTGGCAATGTCTAACACTGCAGTCTAGAACCCAGAATCACTGATGCTGATACATTAGATCGAGTAAATGGTACCAAAAATCACATTGTTGACAATGTGTTTGAGCTAAAAGCTGAGAATTTTAACTTGTTAGTAATTATAAATTTAAATTACTCTCACATATGCAGAACTGACAGCTCTGCCAAGCTTAAATCTAAAATTCCAAATCACACCAGTGAATGTTTCCACTGCACTAGATGCAATGAAAACATCAAAAATCCTATGGTGGAAACAACAATTCCTTGTCCTGTCTTTTTTACATCATAATTTTTCAAATATAAAATCTCAAGTTCATATCAGGAAATTAACATTGGCGCTTTATAAGTATATTAACATTGGCGCTCTGCCATTTTTAAAAAATACCCAGAGGGTAAAAATGGTTAAAAGGATCCCTGTGACGATTTTAAAAGAAAGGCAGAAAGAAAAAGTTATTGTAGTGAACACAATCAATATGCGGGACCAGAGTCAGAAGACTAAAGGGCAAATGACTAAATTGTGGAACTTACGGAAGTTGCTAAAATAAGTGGACTGAGGGAATAGGGTGGATTTTGAAAGAAGGATATGATTTGCAATTTGATGTGTTGTGACTTAGAAAATAAATAATAGCTAATAAAGATAGCTAATCAGTCCATGTGTCAAAAGTAAAGTTGAGGTGAGCATCGGAAAGAGATTAGAAGCAAAATGACATAGCTAGTTGTCTCAGTGGAAGAAAACAAAAGATCAGGGCTCAAGTACAAATTGAAAAACATTTTCTTCCTTTACGATCCTTGCCCTCTGAGCGATCAAATGGGATAAATCAGCAAAATTGAACTTGTCAGTTCAGCAGAACTTCAAAAAATCTGACAATTACAACATTTTGAACAGAACTGAATCTGTACAGATCCCAGAGACTGCAACAATTAAAATTGTTGATGTAAACTCAAATGCTAATATTCTGAACCCTAAAGTAATTAAATCAATACCAGTATGGAACTATATGCAGAAAATGAAGCCACTGGCCTGTAAGCTGGTGTAATCTTGAAAGTTACTTTATAAATTAATTTTAAAATGATCATTCTTATCAAAGCAATATATTTAATGAAATTAAATGTTTTTGAATCAAAGAAACAAATCAGAAATCTAAAATTTAAGCAGACAACTTACATGAAATCGAACAGGTGAAAATCAAAGTAAGAATCACATGCCAAGAAGAGGTCAAGGACAAAACACAATAAAACAGGGGACCAAGTGCAGGGGAGGTGGTGGGAAGTTGTCTGAGGAAGGGGGGTAAAGGAGGCTGAGACCAAGGACAGAGGGGAGCAAAGCAAGGGAGACAGACAGAGACACAGATACATGCAGAGAGACAATTTTCTTCTTGCTTAATTGTTGCACATGATAAAGTAAATGTTAAATGCAACACCGTGTATTTCATATCCATGTCCAAATCACAGTTCTAATCGTTATACAGGATGTTAACTCATTGCTGTGCTTTTTAAAACCTAAAATGCGATTTGATAAGAGCCACAAATTTTCAATTTATTGGAATGTAGAATCAATCCACTTTCATTAATCTTTGCACATGTGCAGCAAAATACTCGAAAATTGTTTCTTTTAAAATTCCTGGTTTGTTGTTAAGTGCAAATATTTAACAGAAGTCAATATATCATTAATGTTCCTAACACACAATAATTGCAAAGCATTCAAAAAGTCTTTGTTTTTGTGTTTCATGATTCCTTTTGTTTCATGCCCTGCTTTCATTTCTCCACAACTAATTGCTCTTTAGCTGAGATACTTGACAGTGTTTTAAAACACTATTTCCACATTCCCCACAGAATTAGTGAAATACAGACATTAGCACCAAATACAATGAATCAATACATGCATAGTTAAACTATTATTTTCACTGAATGACCCTCAGTTCTTAAAACTTGCTAGAATTTGAAACAAAATTTGAGGACAATTTAAATATTTACAGTTTTATGACCAGTCTTATTAGAAGACTAGTCAAGATCTATGAACTTTATAATTGATCAATTTGCAAAGGAAGACTAGATTATCTTACAATTTTAGCCAAATGAGCACAATAAAGAATTTAACCATTTACAATAATTTTCAAATGCTGCAAATCAGTGTATATTCAGGTGAATATAAAGAATGAAGCATCAGTATTGTTTAGTTCAAAACGTACTTGGTTTGGGTTTAAAAGAAATTGGTTTTACCAGAGTTTCAAGACATACAGCCTGTAAAATTCAACAACATTATTCTGAAGGATTATACTGCCAGTTCAAACAGGGGACGCAACGGTCTCACTTCTGAAGTGGGGGTGAGGGTAATTCAAATTCCTACATTGACTATGACTCCAATTCACTTGTCTTTGTTGTATTCTACCAGCTCTTGACCACATGTAAATTCAGATTAAGGAAAAAAGGATGCATGCTATTTTACCTCATTGAATCACACTATCAACGAATCATAACAGCTTCATCGGCGGTTAGAAATATGCACCATTGAGCTCACCCACTCCCAGATTTGGGATTATAAAATGCCTGCCTGGGTTAAATAAAATGCAAAAAAATTCCACAGATGACAATGACAGATATAGGAAAGTCACTTTCTAAATCAAACATACTAGATTTGCAGTCGGATTCTAGGGAAACAATGATGAAATTATACAGTACCAAAGAGGTCCCTCAGCCCATCAAGTCTGCACCAAGAAAACAAATCTAGGTTAAATCTACACAAGTCTTACTTCCTGGCATTTGGCCAATAGCCTTGAATAAGATATTTCAAGTACCCATCCAAGATTTTTATAAACAAAAAATTATGAGGCTTCCCACCTCCACTACCCTACCTATCTACTCAAAACCTCCCCGCGCCCCCATGATACTGCATTCCAGATTCTAATCACCCTCTGGATAAAAAAATCTTCTCCTCAAATCCCATCTAAAGTTCTGCCTTTCTTCTTAAATTTTGCTCCCTTAAGTCAATTTTAAGTCTGATAATTCACAACAATGCTATAGGCCTCATCTACTCTTAAGAACTAATTTTTGATTTCACTTCCTCTCTCACTACATTTGCTAATTATATCTATCTATTCAAAAGAAACCCCTTTGAAGTCATCACACCCACCCAAGTTACGTCATGCATAAAGTGTTGATTTCTCATAACTTCAAAACATTTTGCACACTACTTTACTCAGACTGGAAAAAACTGTACTGTCCATTTGACTGTTAGCAGGACATTAGTAAACTGCTATTGTTTTAAAACACGTAATCTATAGTCCTAACAAGCTTGAAACATGCTGGTTACACTTATTGTAACAAGCTTGGATATTAAAGGCAAAATTAAACTTTATTTTATTCAGCCTTACTAGTTTATTAGTATGTTAAATAATTACTCTCCAAATAAATCAGCTAACATTTCACAAGTACATAAATTTGTCACTTTTCTCAATGATGGGTACACCTTTATCAATTTCTGATCACAGTCGAAAACAGATTTAAAAGGATGGATTATAACACAGTATTAGTCAAAAATGTAAAGGCAACAAATATTAGTCACAAAAGTTACTTATTTGTTAAGATGTGGCGAATTTCAATATTATCGGTACGTTTCAAATACAATCATGAGTACAAGGGTTAAATGGCAGAAACTACACAAATTTAACTCTGTACTCCTCCATAAAAGTTTAAATATGATGAAGTTTAAAAGTCCGAGGCACTTTCGATCTTCAAACTCCATACAGTATATACGAATAAACGTGCGCCTTGTATATACATTTACGTCCAACGAATAGGGAAAGATTAATTGCGGTTGAACAAAACTTTAAATTTATATAAAAGTTTGACAATAATGGAGAGTGGATGAGGTTATTTCTAAAAAGAACCTACAGCGTCAAAAAGATCCTAAGTGAGCGTCTTAGTTTATGAAGTTTATTGGAGACTAGAGAATTTAACCATACAAGCCCCCCCACCCGCCCAAAGCTGCCACTCGAACACACCCTCCAGGAAGCGGAGGGCTTCTCGTTCCGTTCCCCAGGGCCTTTCAAAGCCCGCGTACTTTCCCCGGCTCCGAGTTACTCACCAGCTGGAACTCCCTGCGTCTGTCGTAAGCGTTCTGGATACCACTATCTGCCCATAGCGATCTGATGGCCGGCAAGTAATTGAGAAAAACCCGCGTCTCCATGAGGCCCGCGGCGGCCCCGGTCAACGCCCTGGTGTCGAAACTCATCAGGACATCGCCGTTCTGCTGGTTGCCGGGGTCTCCCCAAGGGATGCGGAGCTTTTCCCTGGCGTCTACCAGGACTCGGATCCCCTTCAAGATGTTACTGTAGATGGTCCCCCTGAACTCCTCTTTGGCCTTCTGGTCGAAGTCCTGGCCATGAATAATTCGCATCTGCTTGAGGAAAGTGCTTTTGCCGCTCTCGCCGGCCCCGAGCAGCAGGATCTTCACCAGCCGCCGCACATAGGTCTTATCCCGCGAGATGAGCTCGTCGATCTGCTTGCTCTTGCGGAGCTGTTCGGCCTCTCGCTGGGTGAGGACGCAACTCGGAAAACAAGCGGCCAGGAGGGAGCGGGACGGCAGGAAATCCGCCATCTTTAGCATTCGATAACATAGTGAGGGGGGGCGCGGGCACGAGGCGCGTTACCGCCGCCCACGTTGGGCGAACGTTCAACGTCACGCACACGCACTGACCTCGCTGGAGCGCCACCACCGGCTGGAGGACCAATATCGGTGCTCTGCGCTCAGAAGGTGGAACTGTTCCATCAATCCCCAGATTATTCTTCCAAGTTATGCATGTGCACAATGTGATTCGGGGGAAATCAGGTGTTAGTGGTTATAAGTGAGAATTCGGTATCAGGAAAGAGCTACAGTTAATGCAATACAACAAAGTATTATAAAACAAAAACAGAAGTTGCTGGAGAAAGTCAGCAGGTCTGGCAGCATCGGTGGAGAGAAAACAGAATAGCGTTCCTTCGGAACTAATGGCAACTAGGAAATTGCTCACTGCTTTCTCTCCACAGATGCTGCCAGACTTGTTGAATTTCTGTTTTTGATTTAGATATCTAGCGTCTGCTGTTCTTTTCTTTTTTAAAGCATTATAAAAATCATAGAAATATACATGACAGAAGAGGCCCATCAATTCTTCAGCCCAAAAATATACTACTACCTACACTAGTCTTACTTTCCTGCAGTAGGCCCATTGAATGTTATGACAAGTACTTTTTAAAGTTGTGAAGTTTCCCACCTCAACCATCCTCCCAGGCAGTGCATTCCAGATTCCCACCACCAACCGTCATTCCTGATGAAGAGCTTATGCTTGAAACATCGACTCTCCTGCTCCTCAGATGCTGCCTGACCGGCTGTGCTTTTCCAGTACCACACTTTTTGACTCTGATCTCCAGTATCTGCAGTCCTCACGTTCTCCTAGATTCCCACCAGGTGAAAAATCTTTTCCTCAAATCCCCTCTAAACCTTCTGCCTTTTACTTTAAAATTATGCCTCCTTGTTATTGACCCTTCGACCAAGGGGAACACCTGCTTTCTATTCAATCTGTCCCTGCCTCTCATAATCTTATGTAATTCAAACAGGTTCCCCCCTCAAGCTTCTCTGTCCTAAGAAAACAAACCGAGTTTATTATCTGGTGTGCATCTGAGATACCTGTGAGGTGCTCATCCTTTTGCGCTTGCACCCCTGTCCCAAGAAAGCCTTTTGGTGAAACGCTCTCATATCTAACTGTTCTTCTCACTGTGACAAAAGGTTATGATGGTGCATGAGCTGCTGAGTGTTGTAGCTTCATTTATGTTTATTCGTAAACCCTGACAGATTGAGAGGTGCACATTGGAGCCACATTGACAGCTGCAACAAAATGAGAGACATTGCACATGAGGCATTTGATGGAGTTTTGGACACCCAACCCCCTGTGCTGCAGCCCTTTGCAGATATTAAGTAGTCATCATTAGTCTAGCTTTTATGCCAGATGGTTGTTGAATTTATTGTCAGCTCCTGAAATTGAAGGATTGCAAAGGTTAGTAAAATAATTTATTTCATATCCACTTATTTTATTCCAAAGCAGCAGAGTCAAGCACTGACAATCACACAGTGTCACTTAGTTTAGTCTTCATCCAAAGGTGTACAGCTCGATATTTAAATTGATTTGCAATTTGTTTATTTTGTGCTGTTCTTAACTAACATTTGTAATTTGTTTCTAGTTTTTAAAGTTCTGAATAAGGATTAGGAAGCCTTTCCATAACCCTTATAATATTTGTGATGACTAGTTAATTTCCTGTTAGTATTGTGAATACTTAGTCAGAAGTTGCAATATTTTATATTAGTGGAAAAATCAACTAGGAGAAAGTGAGGACTGCAGATGCTGGAGATCAGAGCTGAAAAATGTGTTGCTGGAAAAGCGCAGCGGGTCAGGCAGCATCCAAGGAGCAGGAGAATCGAAGAAGGGCTTATGCCCGAAACGTCGATTCTCCTGCTCCTTGGATGCTGCCTGACCTGCTGCGCTTTTCCAGCAACACATTTTTCAACCTTTATATTAGTGGAGTAAGAGTAATGTTCTATCCCAGCTCCCAACACACGAAACGATTCAACCATCAAAACAGCTTATTTCCATATTCAGGTTCGACTTATTTTTGATCAAATTTACCTTATTTGCAACTTATCTACAATCATGAGGTCTGCTTTCTTGCTCATGCTGTGGATACTTTTTGTTGGTCTGACCTGAAAACATAGGAGCGTAAGTGGACCATTAGCCTATCAAGTCCACTCTGCTATTCTAAAGAGATCATGACTAACATAATCCTCAACTCCACTTTGCTTTATTGCTGTGTGATTAAGTAAAATCAGCGGTTTGTTTGTTCTTTGGATATAGACCTCTGCACTTATTAATATTGTTATCCTCACCTTTTCCTTAATTTCCTGTGTTTTACATATTTTCTCTCATTTTAGCAGTTCCTGTTTTATTATTGTTCCTGTTTTTCTTGTCAATGCTTTCTGGAACAATGCTCCACAGGGTAACTGAGTAAGGGAAACAAACTGTTGAAAAGTTTGAGAGATCAGGAGGGAATAGTATGGAAGAAGCACTTAGAAATCAGACAAAAGTAAGTAGAATAGTTTCAGAAGAGATATTATTGGGGAGACAATGATGTAGTGGTATTATCGCAAAACTATTAATCCAGAAACCCAGTTAATACGCTGGGGACCAAGGTTCGAATGAAGGAATTTGAATTCAATTTTAAAAAAACAGAAATTAAGAACCTGCTGATGACCATGAAACCATTGTTGATTGTTGGAAAAACTAATTAATATCCTTCAGGGAAGGAAATCTGTCATCCTCACCTGGTCTGGACTACATGTGGCTCCAGACCCACAGCAATATAGTTGACTCTCAATTGCCCTCAGAAATAGCCTAGCAAGCCTACCAATCACTACAAAGTCTCAAAGAAATGAAACTGGAAAACTCATCTGGCATCAATTTATGCACCGGAAAAGTCAACACAGAAACTGCCCTGTCGACCCTGTCCTCCTTACGAACATCTGGGTGCTACTGCCAAAATTGGAAGAGCTATCTCATGGACCAGTCAAGCAACAGTCTAACATAGTCATATTCATAGAATGATACCTTACAGACAATATCCCAGGACAAAGCAGTCCACTTGATTGGCACCACATTCACAAACATCCACTCCGTCCACCACTGATGCTCAGTAGCAGCAGTGTGTATTATCTACGAGATGCACTGCAGACACTCACCAAAGATCCTCAGACAGCACCTTCTATACCTACAACCATTTCCATCTAGAAGGACAAGGGCGGCAGATACATGGGAACATCACCATCTTCAAGCCATTCACCATCCTGACTTTGAAATATAACATGTTCCTTCGCTGTTGCTGAGTCAAAATCCTGGAATTCCCTCCCTAATAGTATTCTGGGTCAACCCACAGTTGGTGGACTACAGCAGTTCAAGAAGGCAGACCACCGTCACCTTCTCAAGGGCAATTAGGGATGGGCAATAAATGCTGGCCAGCTAGCAATGTCCACATCTCACAAATGAATAAAAAGTGTTCTTGGAAATTGTATTGCTGGACAGAGCTAGCCAAACAAATATCTTGCCCTTTTGGAATTTACAAGAAAATAAAATGTTTCAGCCAAATTTGTGGGTGAATTGTTTTTTTTAATATGTTTTATTTTTAAAGGCTATAGTGAAGGAGGCAATGAATGCGAGAGAAATGTTTTCTTCCTTCATTAATGGAATGAGGGCATCGCTGGCTGCGCCAGCTTTTCCGTCCCATCCTAGGTTGTCCTTGAGAAAATGGTGATGAACTGCTTTCTTGAATTGCTGCATTCCATGCGTTGTAGGTAGACCCATGGTCCCATTAGGGAGGGAGTTATGCAGTTTTTCTGCTCTTTTGATAATGTAATTGGACAGAAAATTTGGTGGAGGGGATAGAATATGATTCATTACTTTCAACTAGAAATGGGAAAAATGCAGTTTCTTATCTAATGAGCAAAGTGAAAATTGACAGTGTTCAGAATTGATATTTATACTTAAAGACCATTGAAAAACTGGAAGGTGTGGAATGGTTTGGAAATTTCCTAAATTGAAAAGGGTTTTTAATCATATATTGTCTCAGAAATGAAGTCAACAGTTTAATGTGTGCTATGGCTTATCTGCTGTCTATAGAAAGTCAAGAGACTTTCGTAAAAAGACAAGAAAGCTTTTAGGGAGATAACAGATAGGCACTTATGCCTCTTATTTGCTGAAAAACCTGGCTATGAAAAGACTATGGGGACCTCTATGCCAGTGGTTCCTACTGACCTTTGTGGACTTAGTTTTCTGTTTTACAGTGATCTCGACAGTGAGTAATGAAGAAACTCCAGGAGATGCAAGTCTCCATCCTTCCCTCTCAGCAGAGATTTCTGAGAACCTGAAAGTTTCCAAATATCAGTATTTCGGACTATATTACCAACACTAAAAGGCTGATATATTGTTATTTTCAAAAGTCTCTGATCCAGCTTGATTTCAATCCAAAGTGAACATCTTCCACCAGTTTACAGCTTCCAGTAATTCAATTTTGTTGACAGGAAATCAGATGGACCATGAGAAGTAATGAAATTACCTTCTTTGTTTTCTGACATTTTGGTCAACAGAAATTATTTTCTCCCTTGACCTTTTTTCTAAAAAAAATCTCTGCAGTGATGGTTATCTTTTGTGTCCATGTTGGGACTAAGGGGCTATAGTTCTAATTCTGAACTAGAGTTTTGATGTTGACCAGTGTTTGCTACTTGGTGTTAGGAATACATTTTGTTTTGTGGTAAGCAAATTATATTTTTTTAAAGAAATCTGGTGAAGCAACAGATATTTACAAAATACAATAGGATATTACCTATTGGCATGGCACTATTGTAATGAACTAAGGATCTACTCTGATATTGTTGTCAAAAAGAAAGCAAGAGAGAAGTGGTATAAAGCAAGCAAATCTGATTGGAACAACAGCAGAGGCAGAAATAAATTCAAGTGTCTCCAATGTGGATGGGAGTTTAGCTCGAGGAGGCATTTGGGGCCTCTTGAGATAACACTTAAGGGCCTTGTAATAGACTTACAGAACTGAGCTGCTGACACAAGCTATCAATATGAAACATTAATTCTATTTCCCTTCTCAGTGATGTTGCCTGATCTGTTGAGTATCTCTAGCAATTTCTGTTTTATTATATCCTGAAATGTCTTTACAAATACTTTACTGCTATAGAACTGCAGACAGTATATATACAGATTCTGTAAGATTTGAAAAAAACAAGCAGTCAAGCAATTGCCAGTAAGATGTTTAGTTCTTTCCTTACTTTTCATCAAGGCTAAGCCTTTCAAAATTAACTTTGAATTAATAGAATAATTGGGATGAGTTATTGTATTGCTAGGGTGAGCGTTTCTCTTCATTTATTTAAATTGCTTACTCAAACAGTTAAGTTAATATTTTCTGTTTTTTAAAAAACGAACACCCTCCTTAGCACTAAACCCTAGGCCTTCTTAATGCTTCTAATCCCAGGACCTGGATGAAATTCCTCCTCAACCCATCCCCTATACCTGCCCACACTGCTGAATATTGGGATTCTTCCAATACTTTAAACTTCAAAACCAGGTTGAGAGTTAGATTTGGTATGATGGGAGGTAGCTCGATTGGAGCATAAATGCCAGCATAGACCAATCGAGTGTAGGGCCAACTGGTATTCTTGGTGCCTTCCATGACTAGTAGGCAAGTGATACTTCTTCAATACCTGAAACTAAATTTTAAATTGTTAAGATTCTCTTTTTTACTTAAGTTCAACTTGAGGGGTTGTTTCCCTTTTTAAGAACAACACTTAGTATTTTATAAGTTGGTGCTAATACCTGTCATTCATCCTTTATCATAGAAGTAGGAAACCAATTAGCTAACCCACCTATATCTACATTGTAAGTTCTCTACATATCATTCCTGAAGAAGGGCCTGTGCCCGAAACGTCGAATCTCCTGTTCCCTGGATGCTGCCTGACCTGCTGTGCTGTTCCAGCAATAAAGTTTCAACTTTGATCTCCAGCATCTGCAGACCTCACTTTCTCCTCTACATATCAATGCCTCTTCTTCCTCAGGAGGCTAAGAAAATTCAGCATATCCATAAAGACTCTCAGTAACTTTTGTAGATGCATTATAGACAGCATTCTATCTGGTTGGATCACAGCTTGCTATGACAACTGCTCTACACAGGACCATTGGAAACTACAAAAAGTTGTGAACGCAGCCCAGACAATCCCACAAGTCAACCTTCCCTCATTGACTCCACTGGAAAGGCAGCCAACATCATCAAAGACCCCACCCACCCTGGTTGAAATCTCTTCCAACCTCTTCTGTCAGGCAGAAGACACAAAATCTTAAACACAAGTACCAACAGGTTCATGAACAGACCCTTCAGTCCAACTCCTCCATGCTGACCAGATATCCTAACCTAATCTAGTCCTATTTGCCAGCACTTGGCCTATATCCCTCTAAACCCTTTCTATTCATATACCTATCCAGATGCCTTTTAAATGTTGCAATTGTACTAACCTCCACTACTTCCTCTGGCAGCTCATTCCATACGTGCACTGCCCTCTGCATGAAAAAGTTGCCCCATAGATCCCTTTTATATCTTTCCCCTCTATCCTAAACCTATGCCCTCTAGTTCTGGACTCCCCCACCTCAGGGAGAATACCTTGTCTATTTTTCCTATTCATGCCCCTCATGATTTTATAAACCTCTGAGGTCACCCTTCAGCCTCCACGCTCCAGGGAGAACAGCCCCCGCCTGTTCAGCCTCTCCCTGTAGCTCAATTCCTGCAACCCTGGCAACATCCTTGTAAATCTTTTCTGAACCCTTTCAAGTTTCACAACACCTTCCAATAGGAAGGAGACCAGAATTGCATGCAATATTCCAAAAGTGGCCTAACCAATGTCCTGTACAGCCACAACATGACCTCCCAACTCCTCTACTCAATGCTCTGACCAATAAAGGAAAGCATATCAAATGCCTTCTTCACAATGCTATCTACCTGCAACTCCATTTTCAAGGAATTATGAATCTGCACTCCAAGGTCTTTCTGTTCAGGAACACTCCCCAGGACCTTACCATTAAGTGTATAAGTCCTGCTCTGATTTGCTTTTCCAAAATGCAGCACCTTGCATTTATCTAAATTAAACTTCATCCGCCACTCCTCAACCCATTGGCCCACCTGATCAAGATCCCATTATACTCTGAGGTAACCTTCTTTGCTGTCCGCTACACCTCCAATTTTGGTGTCATCTGCAAACTTACTAAGTATACCTCCTGTGTTCACATCCAAATCATTTATATAAATGACGATAACCAGTGGACCCAGTACCGATCCTTGTGGCACACCACTGGTCAGAGGCCTCCAGTCTGAAAAGCATCCCTCAACTACCACCCTCTGTCTTCTACCTTTGAGCCAGTTCTGTATCCAAGTGGCTAGTTCTCCCTATATTCCATGAGATCTAACCTTGCTAACCAGTCTCCCATGAGGAACCTTGGCGAATGCCTTTCTGAAATCTAGATGGCTTCTTCCTTGCTTTTATTAGACTTCTGAATGGATCTCTCAAATTTCAAATCTAATGTTGATCTTGCTTTTCATGCATCTTCTTTGCAGGCATAACTTTGGATTCAAAGTTTGTGAGAAGATTTGTAGCTCGGGTGCTCGATGTTGTGGTTCTGTTCGCCGAACTGGGAATTTGTGTTGCAGACGTTTCGTCCCCTGTCTAAGTGACATCCTCAGTGCTTGGGAGCCTCCTGTGAAGCGCTTCTGTGATCTTTCCTCCGGCATTTATAGTGGTTTGAATCTGCCGCTTCCGGTTGTCAGTTCCAGCTGTCCGTTGCAATAGTCGGTATATTGGGTCCATGTCTATGTGCTTATTGATTGAATTTGTGGATGAGTGCCATGCCTCTAGGAATTCCCTGGCTGTTCTCTGTTTGGCTTGTCCTAGAATAGTAGTGTGGTCCCAGTCGAACTCATGTTGCTTGTCATCTGCGTGTGTGGCTACTAAGGATAGCTGGTCGTGTCGTTTCATGGCTAGTTGGTGTTCATGCATACGGATCGTTAGCTGTCTTCCTGTTGGTCCTACATAGTGTTTTGTACAGTCCTTGCATGGGATTTTGTACGCTATGTTGGTTTTGCTCATGTTGGGTGTCGGGTCCTTCGTTCTGGTGAGTTGTTGTCTGAGAGTGGCTGTTGGTTTGTGTGCTGTTATGAGTCCTAATGGTCGCAATCGTCTGGCTGTCAGTTCGGAAATGTTCTTGATGTATGGTAGTGTGGCTAGTCCTTTGGGTTGTGGCATGTCCTCGTTCCGTTGTATTTCCCTTAGGCATCAGTTGATGAAATTGCGCGGGTATCCGTTTTTGGCGAATACATTGTATAGGTGTTCTTCTTCCTCTTTTTGCAGTTCTGGTGTACTGCAGTGTGTTGTGGCCCTTTTGAACAGTGTCTTGATGCAACTTCTTTTGTGTGTGTTGGGGTGGTTGCTTTTGTAGTTCAGG
>NC_057733.1:36912360-36917694 GCF_004010195.1 Chiloscyllium plagiosum | reverse complement strand
TTCAAAAGGGCCACAACACACTGCAGTACACCAGAACTGCAAAAAGAGGAAGAAGAACACCTATACAATGTATTCGCCAAAAACGGGTCCCATGCAATTTCATCAACAGATGCCTAAGGGAAAGACAACGGAACGAGGACATGCCACAACCCAAAGGACTAGCCACACTACCATACATCAAGAACATTTCCGAACTGACAGCCAGACGACTGCGACCACTAGGACTCATAACAGCACACAAACCAACAGCCACTCTCAGACAACAACTCACCAGAACGAAGGACCCGACACCCAACATGAGCAAAACCAACGTAGCGTACAAAATCCCATGCAAGGACTGTACAAAACACTACGTAGGACAAACAGGAAGACAGCTAACGATCTGTATGCATGAACACCAACTAGCCACGAAATGACATGACCAGCTATCCTTAGTAGCCACACACGCAGATGACAAGCAGCATGAGTTCGACTGGGACAACACTAATATTACAGGACAAGCCAAACAGAGAACAGCCAGGGAATTCCTAGAGGCATGGCACTCATCCACAGATTCAATCAATAAGCACATAGACCTGGACCCAATATACCGACCATTGCAACGGACAGCTGGAACTGACAACCGGAAGCGGCAGAGACAAACCACTATAAATGCTGGAGGAAAGATCACAGAAACGCTTCACAGGAGGCTCCCAAGCACTGAGGATGTCACTTAGACAGGGGACGAAACGTCTGCAACACAAATTCCCAGCTCGGCGAACAGAACCACAATAACTTTGTATTCCTCACTCTGTTCAATCACCCTTTGATTCTTGTGTGTTATGATCTGCCTGAACTGTACGCAAAACAAAACGTTTACCTGTACTTAGGCACATATGACAACAATAAATTGAATTAAATCAAGCATATCTGATAAACCCAAGAACGGCAATTCAGCACTAATAAAACAGAAGATTTCCCTCCACCCCCATGCTCCTAAATGCTTGATTACCATAATTTGCTGTGTATCGATTTTTTAAATTTAGCCCATTTTTCTAATCGACCAGTTCAGAGATGTTATTACACACCCTTGGATCACATGGGACCTGAACCTGGGCTTCGTAGTCCAGGTGTAGCTACACTACCAATATCTTATGTTCTTAAAAGATACCAAACAACAATTGAATTCACTGTAAATTCATAGTTTGCAGAAAAATTGACATAACCACACAATTATATTCCAAGAACGCTGTTAAAAATGTGACGTGCAATGTAAAAAATTGGCTTGGTCACTGTACATCATTGCATTATATGGCAAAATCCCTTCATCATTATGAAATAACATATTATCCATCATGAGTAATACCCCAGGAGCCACACTAATAATGATACTTTTAAAAATCAAAGATCACTCTCAACATCAGACACATATAAACATACAAAACATTTGGGAAAATAATAACAGAAATAAACAGCTGTTCTATCTAGTTTGTTCCATCCCAAAATACCATAAAGCTTATCCACCCTTACCATTCCACCACGCCTCACACCCACAAAGTCTCCTTAGAGGAGGAGAAAACATTTCAGTCAATTTAAAAAAAACACTAATGAATTCTTCTCTAACCACAAGACAATCAAGAAAGCTCTAAGAGACCGAGGTAAGCCTGTAATCATTAGATCCTGTTAACACCCCTCCATTTACAGGGTTGAGCTATAATATAATTAAGGTGTTTAAATTGACAGAGGAATTCAAGAGGCTAGGTAAAGAGAAACTATGTTGTCTAGTGGGAGAAATCCAGAAAAGGTGATGGCAATCTTAAAGTTGAAACTAGGGTTAAGAACAAAGCAATCTTTCACTCTACTGCAAAATCAAAATGCTGCGGATGCTGCAGATCTGAAATAACAAAAACAATTTGGAAAACCTCAAGACATCAAGCACATTTGTGGAGAGAACAAGAATTGTGGAGCAGTATCTTGTCCTCCTAGTGATGGCAAGTTTGGAGGCAGGAAGACAACATTTTTAGACAGGGCGGGACCATTAGAACAAAAGATATAAGAGCAGAAATTAGGCCATTCAGCCCATTGAGTCTGCTCCACCATTCAATTATGTCTGATAAATTTCTCAACCCCATTCTCCCACTTTCTCCCTATAACCCTTGATCTCCTTGACAATCAAGAACCTATCTATCTCCGTCTTAAATATACTCAATGATCAGGCCTGCACAGCCTTCGGTGGCAGTGACTTCCATAGATTCACCACTCTCTGGCTGAAGAAGTTTCTCTTTATCTCCATTATAAAAGGTCTTTCCTTTACTCTAAGACTGTGCCCATGGATCCTAGTCTCTCCTGCCAATGGAAACATCTTCCCAACATCCAGTCTGTTCAGGCCATTCAGTATTCTGTTATGATTCCTGTCACCTCAATTGGAATTAAATTCGAGGAGGGAAGGTCCATGGCAGACGTTCTCCTTTGCCATTAATTGATGCCCTTATGGCTAAGTAAGGATTATAACTCACTGTTGCTGAAATTAAGCCAGCTGCAAATACGCTTGTTGCCGTGTAGCATTCTCAACAGGTAAACCTTGTAGAACAACTTGTCAACTGGGGCGATGGGGGAAAGTATTCAGTGCTTCATCGACATAGGGCAAGGGGATAACCATTGAGTGCCAGATCATTGCCTTTGCCTGTGCTCTCTGCCCCACAATCCCCAAACCCAGAAACCTACTCCTAACTCCCATCGCCACAAATCACAGCCTACACCTTGATCCACTGCAATACTGGAGTGTCATTCTGGCAGCGGCCACAGCTTCCACCTCCTCAGTTACCAGCCTCTGATTGGCCAGCACCTGTCACTGGGCGTCATCTGCACCCTCTAGGGTCTTAATTGCAGTGCAGTCCTTGCCAATGGCAATAGATTTAGTCAGCATACATCTGTACTCACTCTCCAAACAGCTGCCAAGACCCCCACCGCCCCAACAATATTCTGCCAAATGTCTCAGGTCTAAGGATTCAATCTGAAACATTATTTCTCTCAATACATGACATGGTTCTGGATTAGAGGTGCTGGAAAAGCACAGCAGTTCAGGCAGCATCCGAGGAGCAGTAAAATCGACATTTCGGGCAAAGGCCTTCATCAGGAATACAGACAGAGTGCCTGAAGGGTGGAGAGATAAATGAGAGGAGGGTGGAGGTGGGGAGAAATTAGCATTCTCCCCACCCCCACCCTCCTCTCATTTATCTCTCCATCCTTCAGGCACTGTGCCTGCATTCCTGATGAAGGGCTTTTGCCCCGAAATGTCGATTTTACTGCTCCTCAGATGCTGCCTGAACTGCTGTGCTTTTCCAGCACCTCTAATCCAGAATCTGGTTTCCAGCATCTGCAGTCATTGTTTTTACGACATACATGATATGGTGCCTGGCCTGCTGAGTTTATTTCTAGATTCCTTGTTCGTATTTGCAATTTTCCACTCAATTGGCAATCTTGTTCAACCATTACAACAATCTGATTTTAATGGTCATTGACAATACCATGTGGCTTATGGTCTTGACATATTTTGAGGGAATTTCCTCCATTTATGATACAATCACACAAAGGATGCAAAAGAACCCCCCAACCCACTGTTAAACCACACAAAAAATGACTTACTCTGTATTTGGCTGTGTTAGGTGTGCTCAGTACCTAAAATAGAAAAAGAAATCTAACTCTATCAAAATCTTTACAATCAAAAACATGCAGAACCAAAGTATATAAAAAAGGGAAACACAGCCTGAGGTGCAAAATATTTTCATGCCAATTTATGCATAGTCTACCGCACACACCATAGAGACTGCAAGAGATATTAGATAATGAAACTAGATTGTTTCTAGAGATGAGGGATTTGCCTTATGATGAGAGATTCAGCCGTTTCAGCCTATACGCTTTGCAGATTAGAAGATATAAGTGGAGATCAAATTAAGGTCTAATATGTTAAAGGAGATGATAAAGTAGAACTAGAAAGGATGTTTCCTCATGAAAGGTTTATAGTTTTAGGCCAAGGTGCAGCAGATATTAAACAGAGATGAGCAGAAATTACTTCTCTCAAATGCTCGTGAATTTGTGGAATTTACTACAACAGAGTGTAGTGGATGCTAGGACATTGAGTTAACTTGAGGAGGAGATAGACAGATTTTTAATTAGTAATGGGTTGAAGGCTTATGGAGAGCAGGCAAGAAAGTGGAATGGAGGCTGAGATAAGATCACCTTCAATTGTATTGAATGGCAGAGCATGTTTGAGGGGTTGAATGGCCTATGCCTGTTCCTTGTTCTTATGTTCTAAACCCATATTTTATAATCAGCTGGAATAGGCATCCTGATATTTTAAAATATCTTTTAATGAAGATGTCTCATCCTCTGGTCAACCAGAAAAACTGATCAGAAAATCATTCACTCTAAAGAAGCTTTGGTTTGTTGTAAGGTGGTTGAAGTTCATCAACTTCAAAAAGAATATCAGTTTTGACAAAAGATTTGTTGTAAGTATTGAGGAGCTGATTCTTACTTTTTTTTTTCATTAAGTCTGACTTGCCTTGAATTTTTTGGAGTGTTTGTGGCTGCAAGGCCTAGCGAGTTTTCTCCCCATATCTTACCAAACTCTCTTAAATTCCCTATCCTGCCCCGTGTCAGCTCTCATGTCCGATTTTTAACTCATCTTACCACGCAACCTTTCCACAACAATTTTTCACTCAGCAGGTATCTGCCTAAATACTGGCATCCCTTGTGCCTGTGTCATCTTTGAGAGGCAACCATGCATCTGGACAAGTGTTAGCAATCAAGTATTGCCCTTCACTGACAACATAATAGCTTACCACAAAGCTACACTGCCCATGGCACACTATTGAAATAGCTGACACTCCCTCACCCATACAACCCAATTTTCTCACCCTAGTCTGTTTAACTACAACTCCCAAGCTGTATTCCTTCTAAACACCCTCTAAGTCGATGCAGCCTTGACCCCATTAACCACACAGTTTCATCTTGTCATTGTCTAGTAGAGTAACACCAAATATAGGCAAGCAATTGGAGATACAAATACAAATATCAACTTTTATTCATAGAATGCAAAAGGGAACAAAAGCAAAGCCCAAAGAGGCTGACAGTCACTTGTACAAAACCAAACAGATTTATGAATCTGACCAAAATATAAATCAGACTGGGATCATATGCTGCACTCTGCTCTCTTTTATAGGAAGTGGATGTCAATGATGTACTGGATTAGTGATGCTGGAAGAGCACAGCAGTTCAGGCAGCATCCGAGGAGCAGTAAAATCGACATTTCGGGCAAAAGCCCTTCATCAGGAATAAAGGCAGAGAGCCTGAAGC
>NC_057733.1:36886766-36909891 GCF_004010195.1 Chiloscyllium plagiosum | reverse complement strand
GGGGGGCGTGTCAGCAGAATGCAGGTGAGTGGCGTTGGTGGGGGCGGAAGTGGTGGCGGACACAGCAGTAGGGGTGGCAGAAGTCACTGAGCGTGTGACATCAGCGATGATGTGAGGGACGGAAGTGATGTCACGTGTGATGCATGAGGAATTGTGAGGGGTGGAAGTGGATGTGGGAGTGGCCACGATGGGGCAGAAGTGACATCATCAATCAACGTGGGGGTGGCAGCTGCACCAGTCGCATGGCTAATGGCATCCGAGCAGTTCCAGAGGCCGGGGGCATCTTCTGGAATGTTTGAGGAGCGCTGGTTATGGAGGTGGGTAGATAAAAGTTTGTTGTACTTACAGTTTTTGATGTTTGAGATGGAGTTGAAATACTGTTTGTTGAGAGTATGGATTCTCCTGAGGATGTAGTACAAAGTGGGTCCTTTGCAATTCTGAGAGAGTGTGGCCCTCAGCTGAGGCAGGGCTGACCGTAGAGAGGTTAGGTGCCGGTGCATTGCTGCAAGCGTGGAGCGCAGGATCTTGAAGGAGAACTGTTGCTGGTGTTTTTGAATCTGTAGTCTGTACTGTTTGTCCTGTTCGGGTCCGAAATCTGCGGGTTTAAAGGTGGTCCGGAGAGCATGTGGGATGAGTTGGTTACGAAGGCAGGCACTGAGGAAGCAAATGTGGCGGTGATAGAGAGTTTGTTTCAGGACATGGTTGAAGAGCTTCAGGGCAGAGGAAATGACCTGGGAGTTGCAGTGGGAGAGGGACTCCCTGAGATTCTTGTAGAGAGAGGAGGAAAACTTCTTCAAGGCAGGCATCCTTGCAAGAGGATTCGCAGTAGGGTTAAAATCAACTAGGTAAAAACAATGACTGCAGATGCTGGAAACCATATTCTGGATTAGTGGTGCTGGAAGAGCACAGCAGTTCAGGCAGCATCCGTGGAGCAGTAAAATCGACGTTTCGGGCAAAAGCCCTTCATCAGGAATAAAGGCAATGATGTACTGTCTGGCTAGTGGCACATGTTGTAGCTGAGCTCTGTCATGACTATATCAGTTCCTCCACTGCAGTATCTTCATACACGAACTCAAAAGACTGCTCCTCTGCATCCAGAACATCACCTTGTTGCCAGTTCCACTGCACAGAACACAGCAATCCAGGATGGTGAAGCATACTGTCCAGACTATACTGGAGGCTAACCCCCAACAGCCCGGTCAAGCAGCAGAACTGCATCTTTAGCAGCCCTATACTTAGCTCTGCTAAGGTCTTTGTTTTGGGATGGACAACATTAGATCCGTATACGTTATCACCCACAATTTGTGATGAGCCAAGCTTGTAATGAGTCACCCTTGTCCCCAGTAACCAGTTTTTTAAGGCAGCAGGTACGTGACACTGCTCCAGAATGGTCAGGTCATGACAGCTGCTAGAGTAGTGCGCAAGCATTGCTAAGAAGTGGTAATGGTAGTAACAGATCACCCATAAATTCATTGAATGGATCCTTATCTTTATGACTGATGAATTCTTCATTGTTAAAATATGGCCTTTTCAGTGCCACATATGTACAGTGAATGGCACCCTGCATCAGGGGGAACCCAGCTACGTCCCTGAATCCTACTGTCCGGGCTGCAGCCGCTGACCTCATTTTAGGGGAATCTGCTTAGCTTAGTTTTGTCACTGTATTCCAGAACGTACAGAGCCTGCATTGGTATTGTGCCTCACTCATGATGAGGAAACAGAGTCTAGACTGGAGAACTCCAAGCCTCTTGCACACTCCACTTGTTCTGAGGATACCTGAACTGGTGCTTCTTTTCCTCTAAAGGGGAGAGGGGTTTAGAGGGGGTACCAATCCTCCTGCCACCATATTTGTCTTATTAGGTAGGCAACCACAGTGACCAACATGTTACAAGCATCCACTTGAAGGAAAGGAGCTAATTTGGACACAGAAGGAGTGAAAGAGATTTTTAAATGTCAGAACACTCATCGATGCAAACCCCACAGATGAGGGCTCAGGACACTTTACAATACATTGAGAAATGCTGGATGTGGATATCGGGGTATGTGTCTGCCCCCAGCATGTGATGTGTAACTTTCTGAAGGTGCTGCGCTGGCTGTGACCACCCTCCCAACCCGATACCGACATTAACCTCTGAACCTGATACTGCATTCAACACACACAACATGACAGTCACACGATAAAGGATGACTTGACCTTGTGTGGCTCACATAGGAAGATGCACAAATATTGGTCAGCTTTAAGCCAGCACTGACCTTTTCTATTCCTTTGCTGATAATTTGAAGATTATTAATATGCCTGGACTCAATTTGCAAGCACCATTGACTAATAACTGACCCCTCAAACTGAATACATTCAAAATAGACCATGCAGTGATTGCAAATTCAATGTAGCTGCCCAGAGTAAACGGTCGTTTTCTGGTTGATCACTACAATATTCTAGTGTCTAGCAAACATGGATTCTGCATGTTTTGATCCCCAAATTGATAGTTACCCAGTCATTTTCTAGTAGTACTTCATGTCATCTTCAGAGAAGGAAAAGAGATGGCTGGCAATGTTGCACGGGGATCAAGGCTGGAAACTAAATGTCCAAGAATACATATCTTGTTGATTGACGAGGTGGGGTTGTGTTGGTAAGAAATGACATTAAATCAGTAGCAAGAACTGATATTGGGCTGGAAGATGTAGAATCTGGGTAGGATTGAGGAACCACAATGGAAAAAAGACCCTCTTGGGAGTTGTGCACAGGCCTCCCAGCAGTAATCAGGATGTAGGGCAGAAAATAAATCAGGAGATATAAAAGACACTATTACAATAATCATGGGGGACTTTAATATGCAAGTTGGGAAAAATCAGGTTAGCAGTTCATCTCAAGGAAACAAATTTGTGGAATGCCTACAAGATTTGTTTTTGGAGCAGCTTGTGGTAGAGCCTACTAGGTAACAGGCAATTCTAGATTTGTAATAAGGCAAACTTAGTTAAGGAGCTTAAGATGAAGAAAACCCTAGGAGGCAGTGAACATAATGTGATAGAATTCACCCTGCAGTTTGAGAGGGAGAAACTGGAATCAGATGTAATGGTATTACAACTGAGTAAAGAGAACTGCAAAGATATGAGGAGGAACAGGCCAGAGTGATTGGAAGAGGAACCTAGCAGGGAAGAGGGTGGAGCAGCATTGGCAGAAGTTTATGACAGTAAATTCAAGGGGCAAAGCAAATATTCATCGCAAGCAAGAAGAAGCACACACAGCAGAGGATGCAGCAGCCATAGTTGACAAAGGACATCAGGGTCAGCATAAAAGCAAAAGTAAAAGCATACAATGTAGTGAAGATTAGTGGGAAACTAGAAGATTGGGAAGTTTTTAAAAACCAGCAGAGAATAACTAAAAAGCAATAAGGAGGGAGAAGATCAAGTATAAAGGTAAGCCAGTGAGGAATATAAAAAAAGATTGCAAGTTTTTTTAAATATCTGAAAGGTAAGAGAGAGGCAAGAGTGGACACTGGACTGTTAGAAAATGGGGCTGGAAAAGTAGTAATGGGGATCAAAGAAATAGTAGATGAACTGAAAAGGTACTTTTTCAATTTTCTCAGTGGATGACACCAACAGCATACCAGAACTTCAAGAGAGTCAGGGGGCAGAGGTGAGTGTAGTGACCATCACTAAGGTGAAAGTGCTTGGGAAGCTGAAAGCTCTGAAATTGGATAAATCACCTGGAACAGATGGAGTACACTCCAGCATTATTAAGGAGATAACTGAAGAGATTGTAAAGGCATTTGTGGTGATCTTTCAGGAATCACTGGAGTCAGAGAGAGTCCCGAAGGGTCACAGAAAAATGGCAAACGTAATATTTTTTAAGAAGGGAAGCAAGAAGCAGGAAATACAGGCCAGTTAGCCTGACCTCAGTCGTTGGTAAGATTCTTGAGTCCATTATTAAGGATGAGATTTTGAAGTTATTGGAAGTATGTGGTAAAATAGGGCTGAATCAGCATGGCTTCATCAAGGTGAGGGTATGCCTGACAAATCTGTTAGAATTCTTTGAGGAGATAACAAGCAAGTTTGACAAAGGAGAACCAGTGAAAGTGATCAATTTGGATTTCCAGAAGACCTTTGACAAGGTGACACACAGGAGCCTGCTGAATAGGATAAGAGCCTATGGTGTTCGGGGCAACGTACTGGCAAGAATAGAGGATTAGCTGACTGGCAAAAAGAAAAAAGTAGGGATAAAGGAGTCTTTTTCAGAAAGGCAGCCAGTGACTAGTGCAGTTACATAGGTCTTTGTTGCTAAGTTTGTAGATGATACAAAGATGTGTGATGGGACAGATAGTGTTGAGGAAGCTGGGAGAACTTGGACAGGATAGGAGAGTGGGGGCAACGACATGACAGATGGAATACGATATGGGCAAGTGTTAAGTTATACATTTTGGTAGGAAGAATAGAAGTGTAGGAGAAAGTGAGGACTCAGATGCTGGAGATCAGAGTCAAAAAGCGTGGCGCTGGAAAAGCACAGGCCCGGCAGGCAGCATCCAAGGAGCAGGAGAGTCGACATTTCGAGCATAAGCTCTTCAATGGGAGATGTAGACTATCTAAATTGGGAAAGGCTGAAGCACCCAAAGTGATTTAGGAGTCCTAGTTAAGGATTCTCTTAAGGTTAACATACACATAGGAAGGCAAATGCAATGTTAAGAATTCATTTCAATGGGACTAGAATACAAGAGCAGGGATATACGGCTGAGGCTGTATAAGGCTCTAGTCAGACCACATTTGGAATATTGTGAGCAGTTTTGGGCCCCGTATTTAAGGAAGGGCATGCTGGTGTTGGGGGGGGCGGGGGGGGTGGTCCACAGCAGGTTCACAGGAATGATCCTCGGGATGAAGGGTTTGCAAAATGAGGATTGGTTGAAGACTCTGGATTTGTACTCAGTGAAGTTTAGAAGGACGTGGGTGAAACTTACAGAATACAAAAAGGCCTGGATAGAGTGGGCTTGGGGAAGTTTCCACTTGTAGAAGAGACAAGGGCCCAAAGGCACAGCGTCAGAGTGAAAGGATGACCCATTAGAACAGCGATGAGGAGCATTTCTTCAGCCAGAGAGTAGTTAATCTGTGGAATTCATTGCCACAGAGGGCTGTGGAGGCCAAATTATTGATGGAGGTGGTAAGGTTCTTGATTGGTAAGGGAATCAAGGGTCACGGAGACAAGGCAGGAGATTGGGGCTGAGAAACATATCAGTCATGATTAAATGGCATAGAAGACTTCATGGGCCAAATGACCTATTTCTCTTCCTGTATCTTATGCTCTTATGGTTTAATGCAGAGCATGCTGGACCCTGTTAGCACTGTGCTCAATTTGGATGCCAGATACCCACTGAACCTCCGTGTCTCCTATTACCTATCACTGCCCAGTCAACCTATTTAAACCATCTCACCAATGTGGATACCCATCACTCTGTGTCTATAACTGTCCTTGCTACTGCCTGAACCCCAGTATTACACCTTAACAATGACCTCCCCCACCCCCCACCATTCGTTTACACTCTCTGAGTGACGGCCATGGTGAAGGTCACAGTCAGTAACACCCCTCCAGTAGACTACCAATGTTGTTCCGAATACCCTTCATTCAATTTGAAAATATCCCCACCCCATGGCACAGAACCTATCTCTAGAACTATAAAAGTACCTGGATTTTCCTCCTAGCCCTTCTATCAGTGATTCCTCTCATAGCTCCAGGATTGTAATCATCCCTAACTTGTTAATGAGTCTGACAATCAGCCAATATGCAGGACTGCCCAGATCCTTGACTGCTGTTTTTGCAACTCCCAGACTAAAGATACATGACTCCTCTGACTGCTTATTGTGGATCTACAGGACTGACTGCTGAACACTCCCAACAGTACTAGGACAGATCCCTGGACCATAAACCTCCAAAAGAACAAGTGACTGTGATGGAACCAAAGGGTTTAGTGCTGACTGTGCCAGTAACCAATGGTATCTGAACCCTTGGATAGACAGTGACACCCCACTTGACTTAACTGAGGACTAGCTCCCAACAGTTTCTACCATATCTACCATACGAATGAACTTGAAGTGTGTTTGCCAGACAGGAAGGTGGCATGTGCTTTTGGTGTTATTATCACCATATTGGCATGCTGGATATAAGGATGGCTCCCCACAAGGCATTCCAATATCTGTGTGTCTGCGTAAGAAGCCTTTCAGAACAGCTGTGATGATAGCCTACTGCTCTGGCAAAAGCATCAATGTGCCAACAGGCATGCACAGCAAGGAAAGGTCTGAATGATGTGAGCACACAGGTAGGTGCAAAATGAACAAGCACTGAGACAGCAAAGAAGCAGCCCTAAGATGGTCCATTCCATGAGCTGGGTCCCTGTACATGCTAGGAAAGATTCCCTGAAGCAGGGACTTTCTCAATGCTCCACCCTGCTATGCATGTCTATGCCATATGAAAAGCCTGGCAATATTAGATTAGATTAGATTACTTACAGTATGGAAACAGGCCCTTCGGCCCAGCAAGTCCACACCGACCCGCCGAAGTGCAACCCACCCAGACCCATTCCCCTACATTTACCCCTTCACCTCACACTACGGGCAATTTTGGCACGGCCAATTCACCTAACCTGCACATTTTTGGACTGTGGGAGGAAACCGGAGCACCCGGAGGAACCCCACGCAGACACAGGGAGAATGTTCAAACGCCACACAGACAGTCGCCTGATGCCATATGAAAAGCCTGCATTACTGATGCACATGATATATGAATATATCAAGGAGGTGAAAATGTGTTGCTGGAAAAGCGCAGCAGGTCAGGCAGCATGCAAGGAACAGGAGGATCGACGTTTCGGGCATAAGCCCTTCTTCAGGAATGAGGAAAGTGTGTCCAGCAGGCTAAGATAAAAGGTAGGGAGGAGGGACTTGGGGGAGGGGCTTTGGAAATGTGATAGGTGGAGGGAGGTCAAGGTGAGGGTGATAGGCCGGAGTGGGGTGGGGGCGGAGAGATCAGTAAGATGATTGCAGGTTAGGAAGGCGGAAGTGCTATGATGATTGAAATGGGTTGGCAGATGCCAGATTTCACTGCCTGCAAATGACGGGTGCATGTGACTGAAGCACATGGATTGTGACCCGAGAAGTTGCTGCCCAGTGTCCAAGATAGAGGTCATCTGGAACAAGTTGTGATTTGAATCCACCAGGAGCTCAATCTGGTTTCTTTGATGAATTTTCCTGACATTGAGCTTGCTTGTCAAGTTTGGTAAGATGAGGAAAGTTCTGGTATTAACGAGGTGCTGATCAATTGTAAACCCCTGTTAATCGATATCTTGCTGCTGCCTAGTGAAAATCTCACTGTGGTGTTTGTGAAAAGCAATGAAAGGTAGAACAAGATGATCGTGATGTTGAGATGAGTCTCGCCGCACTTGTCACCCAATTCTGCTATACATCTCACCACAGTCCACACTCAGACAACTGTAAGATTTCACCCTATAACACAAATATATATTCCTTATTGAATACAGACTTGATGAATGACCATCAATAATGCAGAGCAGGACAAGCTATTAGAGAAACAATGAGGGTGAGGAGGGAAGGGCTCTCAATTGGCTGCCATATCCACCAGTGACCTGTACTACAGAGGAGCAAGGACTTCCATGTCTCCATTACTTGCTGTAATCAGACTATCTCAGAAAATGGCAAAAATGCCATTTTGTGAAAGTGAGGTACTCATTGTGTGTGATACAAAAAGCACAACACAAATTTCCCTTTTACCACCACTCCCATATTATAACCAAAAAGGCTAATGGAATGCAAATTTTATATCTGCAAGACTAGAATACACGGGAGTGGAAAGTCAACCACAGAACTGCAAAGTGCTGGTTAGATCATATCTGGAGTATTGTCTGGGCACAACTCAGGAAGGATACATTGGTCTTTGATGGAAAGTGAGGTATAGAATGATCCCTGGACTTGAGACTAATTATGAGTAGGCATTACACAAACTGTGATTTTACTCCTAGGACTAAATAGGAATATCAATGGTGATTTGTTTGAATTTAAGATATTAAGAAGACAGATGTTTCTGGTGATTCAAAGAAAAGCAACATACTGCAGATGCTGGAGATCTGAAATGAGAAAGGAAGTGCTGGAGAAACTCAGCAAGTCTGGCAGCATCTTCACTGTTGCATTGGACTTGCAACGTAAACTCTGTTTTCCTCTCTATGAATGCTGCCAGACATGATCAGTTTTTCCAGCACTTTCTGTCTATATTTGTAGTGATCCACTTATGTTTCTTTCAATTCAGTATAAAGCATTTGCTGCATATAATATGGTGCAGAGGCAAAACACAGAGTGTCCATGTTGCAGGCCATCTCTGTTTAGTTTGCAAGCATGACCCCAAGCATCCAATTACCTTTCAGACTGATTTCAACAATTTCAAAACATAGCCTCTGCCACCATTTTGTATTGTGCTTCCTTGATTTTGAGTTTGAATTTGAATTGCAGATGTTGATAATGATTCTGCATCATTCACTTACATATCCTCTGTGAAATAACTCCACAGAGGCCAGTATCCCAACACCAAGCCACTCTTTACTTAAACATGGAAAGTCCTTGACACTGATTCACCTCCCTCAAGGCCAGCTCTCCTAGTGTCAGAATAACTGAGACTTCTTTTTTTTTATTCTGTTTTTTTTTTAAACCCCCACACTACCACCTAAGTGCGGTAGTGCTTATTTTTTTCCCCCAACACCATGGTGTGTGTGTGTGCAGGTGAAAGACACAAAGTGCACGAATCTTTATTCGACTTCCACCACCAGGGAGATAGGAAAACACCCGGATGGCCAGTGACAAACACTGCCCTTCACATCAAAGGGCAGTGCTGTGTGATCAAAACAGTGAAGGGGAGGGTAGGGACTAAATCAAAATAGAGTTGGAGGGAGAAATAATGCACTCCACCACTCTTCTTTTTTTTAAAACCCCCACACTACCGCCTAAGTGCGATAGTGCTTATTATTTCCCCAGCACCCATGGTGTGTGTGTGTGCAGGTGTGAGACACAGTGAAAGACACAAAGTACACAAATCTTTATTCAATTTCCACCACCAGGAAGATAGGAAAACACCCGGGTGGCCAGTGACAAACACTGCCCTTCACATCAGAGGGCAGTGCTGTGTGATCAAAACAGTGAAGGGGAGGGTAGGGACTAAATCAAAATAGAGTTGGAGGGAGAAATGATGCACTCCACTCCCTGCGGCGCCCACCTCTCCCTGAACAACTCCAGGATGACCACTCTTCTTTTTATTTGTCAGCCAGGGCTTCCTGATTGGATCAGATTATGAAACTCATATTCTGAGATCCAACTGGCTGACCTTATTACAATAACTATATCCCTCTGCCTCTTAGTGCAAGGACCTTGGGTGGTCGTTTTTCTTGTCGATCTCCTGGGGCGTTTTAACACTGGGTCAGGTTCCTACAACTCTGCATTGGATATGGACAGGAGCCCAACTTTCGCACATTGAGTGCCTGGGGAGAAATTGACTCTCTTCTTCCAGCAGCAAATGTGTCAAAGGGGTGAGGTCTGTCATGTCCATCACAGAATCAGAGGTCTCTTCAACGTTTGATGAAGAGGGGGAATACATGGGTTCCGACAGCCTTTCCGACTGTTCCAAGGAGCAAGACGTGTTTTGCTCCCACATTGTTTGCAAATTTGTGGCTTTTATATGGTCCACATGCTTGGTCAGGACCATCACTCCACCCCAAACGTTATATGTCCTGACCTTGCGTTGACCAAGCCTCTTATTCATCCAGGGTCATTTCCTACATCAAACCTTGTCCTTATACTGAATTGTGTCTCTCACTTGGTGGAGTTTGGCATCCAGCACCGGTGACTCTGATGCCATTTCACCTTCACACCCAGGTATGGAAAGATCAGAATTAACCTGGTACAGAGTCATCTCCCTGTTATCAACTCTGTTGGAGCAAAGTTAAGTTCCTAATAACCTAAAAAGCTGTAGGTCCACAAGCTGTCAGGAGAATTACTCATGGCTTTTCATCTGCCCCAATGTCATTTGCCCAGAAAAAAAACACATTCCTTCCACTTACTGGGACCTGTCTTCATCAGTAGTTTCGAAAAAGTCACATTTCCTAAATAACAGCATGATGCCAGAAATGCTTACCCCAGTTCAAAGACAACTGTTGCCACTCAGTTTCTTCAGGAATGTATCCTATCTCATCGCCACTGAAATAACTCCACAGAGGCTTGTATTCCATCACCAAGTCACCCTTATTTACATGGGGAAAGTCCTTGAGACAGCTCCAGCTTCCTCAGAGCAGTTCTCAGAGAATGACTTACACTTCTCTTTTTATGTCAGCCAGGGTTCCTTGATTGGACCAGATTAACAGCCCCAATCAGGAAATTCATATTTTGAGTCCATCTGGTTGATCTCATTACAATCATTACATTCTAGAAACTTTTGTATCATTACTTGTGCCTTTAGTTTCTCCTTTATCTTGCACTGTCAACATCCCCTTTAACTTGCACTGTCAATCCTTTTGCTGACATAAACAAAGAACAGTGGATGCTGGAGATCTGAAACACTCAAAAACAGAAATTGCTGAAGAAACTCAGCAAGTCTGGCAGCTCTCTACAGAGAAAACAGGGTTAACGTTTCAAGTCAATGACCCTTCTTCAGAACCCTTTTGCTCATCTCTCCTGTCTCTTACCCTATCACAGACCTTCATTTTTGATCTATCGTCCTGTTTGTTCTTTTCCCACGTCTACTATTGCTTTAAGCCTACCACATCAGTAAGTATCTCCAGTTCTGATGAAATTTCATCATTTGAAAAATTTGATGTTCTTTCTATCCATAAATGCTGATAGACCTGCAGCACGTTCTTCTTGTGATTTTATAGGATGTGTCCCTTAAGTCTAATTCGCTAGTTTATGGTTGATCTGTCACATCACTACAGAAGATCAGCATTTCCCTATAATCCTCAAGACATTTGACTAAAAAACAATCAATCTCAGAGAAAGTAACCATTGATTGTCATTTGCAGAGTTTTTCTTGCAATATTTTCTGTTTTTTATAGCAATAAACTGGCTAGGAATGTAAAAAGCTGAAAATGTGTTGCTGGAAAAGCGCAGCAGGTCAGGCAGCATCCAAGGAGCAGGAGAATCGACGTTTCGGGCATGAGCCCTTCTTCAGTCCTGAAGAAGGGCTCATGCCCGAAACGTCGATTCTCCTGCTCCTTGGATGCTGCCTGACCTGCTGCGCTTTTCCAGCAACACATTTTCAGCTCTGATCTCCAGCATCTGCAGTCCTCACTTTCTCCTAGGAATGTAAAAACACTAAATGAATGCAGTTAATTTTCATCCTTTTCAAGTTACAAACTCACCATAAAAGGCAATAGTTCACTATCATTTGCCTGAGTTATCATGTAGGCACAAAATAATGGTATATATTTTAAATCGGGCCATAACTAGAATAGCTTATCATCCAGCTGTAAAAATAAATCAAAATAAGTTTTATCTATACATGCTAGCCAATGTAATCCAGAACAAGTTGAATGCTTTACACGACTTAAAAAATAAGAGGGATAAAATATTCAAATTCATACTAACATCTGTCCACAGGACATTATCACCTCACGGTGGCACAGTGGTTAGCACTGCTGCCTCACAGCGCCAGAGACCCGGGTTCAATTCCCGCCTCAGGTGACTCTCTGTGTGGAGTTTGCACATTCTCCCCGTGTCTGCGTGGATTTCCTCCGGATGCTTCGGTTTCCTCCCACAATCCAAAAAAAAAATGTGCAGGTTAGGTGAATTGGCCTGGCTAAATTGCCCGTAGTGTTAGGTGAAGGGGTAAATGTAAGGGAATTGGTCTGGGTGGATTGTGCTTCGGCGGGTCGGTATGGACTTGTTGGGTCGAAGGGCCTGTTTCTACAATGTAAGTAATCTAAACTAAGTAATCTAAAGTTCATTGAGACTGCAAACTGAATGCACATATCACCTCTAATATGCCAAGAACATATGTGGATTATATGATTTTTGCTTCTAAAATCTTCTTAATCAATATGAAAATGATATTCAGAAATATATCTATTAAATAGGCTTTGGGAGTTGGCTTCTTTGCCCTATTTTTCTGTATTTCAAATACTTTTGTCAAAATACTTGCAGAATCCTACAGAAAAATCTAGCCCCCTGTGCCAGCATTTTATCTCAATCGAGTACAATCGTGTGTGTGTTGTGCAACTACTTCCAGCATGGGTTTCAAGACTGCATGCAAGATTAGCAGCGTAGCCCACTATTCCCTCAACCGTACTATGTTGGTGTTAAAGTTTAAGTAACTTCTGTGTTAACATGTTCTGAAACTCAGACTCCATGGGCTAACTTTTAAAAACTGAACTGGAAATCATAGGATCGTGACCTAGGTTTGAATGTTAGAAGATATATGTTCATTATCAATTAACACAAACTAGGGGCCATGGAGCAAAGATGAAGTCAGGCTTCTCTTTTTCACCCAAAGATGTACAAGTTTGGAACTCCTTTCCACAAATTAAAATTGATGAAAATCAATAATTACCTTTTCTGAGATTGATAGTTTTTAGTCAAGGTCTTGAGGCTTAAGGGGAAAAGCTGGGCTCTGTAGTGATGTATCCGATTAATCATAAACTGATGAAACATGCTTAAGGGATAAAATGGTCTATGAATGAACATATCCTATAAAAATCACAAGAAGAATGTTGTTAAAAAGGATAAAGGTTACTGCATGACAACATGTTTTATTTATATATCAAATAGCATACTGAATTTCTAAACACATTGATGTCTTGATCTAAGCTTCAATTGTTTGATATGAATTTGGCAGATTTCCAAAGAGGAACTTTATTTCTTTCCACCACTAGCACTACAATAGGTGGCGTGTAGGGGGACTTATGTGTACTACATGTATTAACGGACTCAGCACCGCCTTCTTGACCTGCAATCTTCTTCCCGACCTCTCCGCCCCCACTCCCTCTCCGGCCTATCACCCTCACCTTAACCTCCTTCCACCTATTGCATTCCCAACGCCCCTCCCCCAAGTTCCTCCTCCCTACCTTTTATCTTAGCCTGCTTGGCACACCCTCCTCATTCCTGAAGAAGGGCTTATACCCGAAACGTCGATTCTCCTGCTCCTTGGATGCTGCCTGACCTGCTGCGCTTTTCCAGCAACACATTTTTCAGTACACCGTTTTAACACCCAAGATTATGTTCTTTACAGGCAGGAAGAACATGTGCATATACTTTGGCTGTTTCAGTACAATAAGATAGGTGACAGCCATTCTCTGATTAATTTCTCAGGACAATGCTTTGAGCAAACAGAGTCATCCTGTCTTAGTTAAAATGTAAACAATGTTTACAGTTAACTGTCAGTCACCATTAACTAGTGAATTCTTCATGGCAATACTTCGACCAATCATTTGTCAACAAATCAGTACTTGCCTCATATAGAATAAATTTATTTACCCCTTACTTTGCTTTTTCCTGCAAATTGTCCTGATGAGCTCTAGATGAGAAGCTTTGACAAAATGTGTCCTTCTGTAAAATTCAAGTACTATTCCAGCAAATAACTACTTATATAAATATATTTCAATATTCATCAGGTGTTGTGAAACTTTCGTTTATATGAGCATAGCAGAGGCTTGTGAAAGGCAGAAAAACACAAATAGTGACATGAGCGTTGGCAGCACAGAGTCAGCATAAAAAAGATAGATTGTGGAATGTAGTGATACTTTTGGAGATATAGCCCAGTGGGCAAAGTTGAATATACCTCTGACTATTCCAATTTAGAAGTACATTTTCCTAGTTTACTTTCACAAATCTACAACTTCTCAAAAACTATAAAGGAGAATTTTTTAACATAACTTCTCAGAAAAGGTTGGGATCTTTGATATCTCCAGAGAGAACTTCTCAATAGTGATCATGTTCACAATATAAATAAGAAACCATCATTCAACTGGATTCCATTCCTCCATCTATTCTCTTTGTGATGTCAACACATAAGCTTTAATATATACTTCGTTGATTCTAATAAAGGAAAGCAAACAATCAACATTCAGAGAAAAAGCTATTCCATCAAAATATATCACAGAATGAATAATATATTAAAATCTTATCTCTGCATGTGTTTCCTGTCAAAGGTTTCCATTACAATTTCCTGGGTACACACTTTTAACATAAGCTGTTTACGTAAACATGTCACACTGTAGTCACATTCTCACACTCCGAATGACACCATTTTATAAGAAACTGGATGATTCCTGCATAAAGTGTGATGGCAGGCATCTTCAGGGCTAATGTACCCCCTCCACTGCCCCCACCAGCAAGGAAGCCTGCCAGATCAAGCTCCATTCAGCTGTTTGAAAGCTGCTGGGGGCTTTGCAGCATATCAAGATCCTCAATACTGATGTCTTGACCCACTAGAAGCTTCTGGGACCTGAACATCATCATTGGACATCCCGGCTATGATACCAAGAAAGGGCTGCAAAGGCAAATGGATGTCAATTTCTTTTAGCATGTTGGAAGGATGGTGGAAACAGGGAGAGTGTGGTTAGAGTAAGGACAAGGAGATAGTTTTCAGTGGCCACCCCATGATGGCACTCATGCCCCAATTGCCACCATATTGGTGTAAATGGAGGCCACCTGCACCCTCTCCCACTTACTTTCTCCTAATCTGGCAGGCAGTCTTTCTCTATCAGGAAGGCAGCCATTTTTCCTGCCTGTGAGATGACAAGTATTTGGGTTGGTGGCAGGTTTAGATGCTATGTAGTCCTTATATGGCCACTTAAAGGCCTTAATTGGAACATGTCAGGAAGATTGTCATTGGCCCTTCCCAAGGAGAACTTAATTGCTGAGATGTCAGGAACAGGCGGTATCCTATCAATATGAACTCGCCCAGTTATTTGCCCTTTCTGCTACCTGCCTTGCTAGCTCCATGGAGAAGAAAATCCCAACCATTGGATCTGACACAAATATTTGGAAACAAACCGCTTACTGAAAACATCATTCAATAAGGCGTTCGACAACGTTCCCCATGGGAGACTGGTTAGCAAGGTTAGATCTCATGGAATACAGGGAGAAGTCACCATTTGGATACAGAACTGGCTCAAAGGTAGAAGACAGAGAGGGTGGTGGTGGAGGGTTGTTTTTCAGACTGGAAGCCTGTGACCAGTGGAGTGCAACAAGGATCAGTGGTTTGGATGTGAGATTTGGATGTTGCCAGGGTTGGAGGATTTGAGCTAGAGGGAGAGTGCTGGGGCTGTTTTCCCTGGAGTGTCAGAGGCTGAGGGGTGACCTTATAGAGGTTTACAAAATTATGAGGGGCATGGATAAGATAAATAGACAAAGTCTTTTCCCTGGGATGGGGGTGTCCAGAACTAGGGGGCATAGGCTTAGGGTGAGAGGGGAAAGATATAAAAGAGACCTAACGGGCAACTTTCACGCAGAGTGTGATACGTGTATGGAATGAGCTGCCAGAGGAAGTGGTGGAGGCTAGTACAATTACAACATTTAAAAGGCATCAGATGGGTATATGAATAGGAATGGTTTGGAGGGATATGGGTCAGGCGCTGGCAGGTGGGACTAGATTGAGTTGGAATATCTGGTCGGTATGGACGAGTTAGACCGAAGGGTCTGTTTCCGTGCTGCGCATCTCAATGACCCTATTTGATTGAAAAAAACTATGACTTGCTAAATTGTCTCGATAACATTATCAGAGATGGGAAAAAGCTACTTGCACAACAATGTTTATTTCTCCATACCCACTTAGCACATTCAGCTGATTTCTAAACAATTCAAATGAATGATCATTACTTTTAAAATGTATTCAAAGATCAACTGCCCTCTGGTGTCAGACTCAAACACCGCCTAAGTAGAATGAACTTCAACCTCAATTGCCTCTACCAAAACTAAAATGACCACCAACATGTATACATGAGCCACAGTTTGTGGATGCCCATTCTGCATCAGATGTGCAAGTCACTTTCCAAATGAGCTAGCTTCAAAATAAAATCATGTCCCGTACCAACAACAGTCTTGGAATGGCATAAACCAGTTACAGAGCTGAAAATGTGTTGCTGGAAAAGTGCAGCAGGTCAGGCAGCATCCAGGGAACAGGAGAATCGACGTTTCAGGCATAAGCCCTTCTTCAGGAATGAAGGGCACATTCCTGAAGAAGGGCTTATGCCCGAAACGTCGATTCTCCTGTTCCCTGGATGCTGCCTGACCTGCTGCGCTTTTCCAGCAACACATTTTCAGCTCTGATCTCCAGCATCTGCAGACCTCACTTTCTCCTCAAAGATATAAACCAGTTACAGGTCAGCTTCTGCCCCTGAGTGGACAGGAAGTGTCATTGGTGACAGTGGAGTGTTCTGACTGGATAGCAGCTTTAGTAGGCTCAGAAATACCAAAATTCAGTACTGTGCGCTGCCAGGATTGCAAGCATATCCTTGTAGCAAAACACTAGCATCTGGCAGAAGCTAAGTCCTGCTGTTTTAAGGCAGGAATGGATGGGGCACTAAAAGGAGCAGGGGGAAGAATCCCATGGGTTTCCAAGCTCAAGTGAAGATGGATTAAAGAAGGGAAGAGTATAATATTTTGAAGGCGGTCTCTTGCCAGGTGGTATCACTCTCTCAAACAATATTATTAAAACCAGATTGACTGCTCGTTGATTTAATTGTTTTTTTGTGTCATCTTGCATTGTATGGATCTTACAGAATGGCAAGAGACCCTTGGGTCCAACTAGTCCACTTGTATTCACCTGCAAATTGACAATGAGAGGATTTCAGACTAATTAATCAAGTGTGATACTTTGGATATTCATGAAAGGAAGAATGCAACATTACATAAATATCGTCATTACGTTTTCCTCACGAAGATTTAGTTGATCAATTTGATGATGTTGGAATTAAGTAATGATACACTACTGATGACTGAATAGGTACATAACTAACAGATATTATTCTGGTGTCTCAGGTGCCACAATTGAAATTCAGTTTTGTCCAACGTCCTCTTGCAACAAAAGAATTAAAGTGCCCCCAGTCTTGATTGTAAATTGTTGCCTCCAGATTAAACAAAGCAAACATGTACATGTATATCTTCAACTTTAGCTTCAAGTTATGGACCTAACACTTCTGCTTACCTTTCAAACATTACATTCATCTGACTATTCATTTTTCCTTCTTCTTCATTTATAAATAGAAATTGTTGTTGCACACTGTTGTTGCAAAAAGCAAAATAAGACAGTAGTGATGACACAAGCTCCTCTGTACAGTTATTAAATGTTAGTACAAATCTTGTTTCTGTAAAATGATGAGAAGTACATGAGAATATATCTACGGTTTTAAATATTATTTACATGCCATTGAGTGAAACATTCAAGTCAGCACCACTATATAGATCATGTTATCTTTTGGGCTGATATGGTCATAGGAATTTAACATTTCATGTTTCAGGGTGTGTTTCCAATAATCTGGGCAGTTGTGTGCTACATAACTGTACATACCACATCGGAGAATTAAAATGTTAACAATAATCCTAGAAACACTCAGCAAATCTGATAGCAAAGCATCTATGATGAGAGAACAAGAATTAACATTTCAGATCAGATGCTGCCAAATGTAATGAGGGATGGCAGCATGTTCTGATTTTATTTTAGATTTCTGGAATCAGCAATTCTTTTTAAAATTTGAAACTTTTTTTTACTTAACTGTCCAATGTGAAGTTAAGATTCATGCGGAGTTGCAAAGATTGTTAAGAAAACATACAAGATACTAGCATTGATTATAAGAGCTGGGAAATGATGCTGGAACTTCAGATATTATGAATTGGACCACAGTTGCAGCATTGTAGGTTGGTCTGGTCACTGCGAAATGCCAATTTTGATCCAAGCCAGTCAGTGAGTTAGATACCAACACATCTTTTTTTTAAAAATAAGGAGAAACTGAGGACTGCAGATGGCTGGAGATGAGAGTCGAGGTACTGGAAAAACACAGCAGGAATGACACAGCCTGATGAAGGGCTTATGACTGAAACGTCTACTCTCCTGCTCTTCAGATGCTGCCTGACCTGCTGTGCTTTTCCAGCACCACACTCATGACATTTTTGAAATAAGCCTGTTCAGATGTTAAGACACATGACAGGTGGGACTTGAACCAGACATTCTGGGCCTGGGGGTAGGAACATTAAAACTGTGTCACAACAATTATTTTCAATCATCTTGTTCTGACATGTTATGAAACACTTCTGGAATAGGTAGGGCTTGAACCTAGACATCTTAGCCCAGAGATTGGTACACTGCCGTTGTTCAACAAGAGCTGCCTGATAGAAGGGTGAATGCAACTTCAATCACACCCTACCAATGGAAATTGGTTAAATAGAAGAGGAAAAGTTTCAAGAGAATGAAGCAAGAGCAGAGAAGTTATTTTCATAAAACATATTTTCACGCACATACCTTTTACTCCCTCTTCGGGGAATGGAAGATAGATCCCCAAGTTAATTATTAGCCCTGGATGTAAGTTTGCTCACTAAACTGGAAGGTTCGTTTTCATACGTTTCAGAGGGTGGTAGATGGGGTCCAATTTAATGTGTTTGTTGATGAAATTCCAGTTGGAATGCCATGCTTCTAGGAATTCTAGTGCATGTCTATGTTTGGCTTGTCCTAGGATAGATGCGTTGTCCCAGTCAAAGTGGTGTTCTTCCTCATCAGTATGTAAGGATACTAGTGAGAGTGGGTCATGTCTTTTTGTGGCTAGTTGATGTTCATGTATCCTGGTGGCTAGCTTTCTGCCCTTTTGTCCAATGTAGTGCTTGTTAGTTTTTGTAAGGTATTTTGTAGATGACATTCACTTTGCTTGTTGTCTGTATAGGGTCTTTCAAGTTCATTAGCTGCAATTTTACTGTGTTTGTGGGTTTGTGGGCTACCGTGATGTCAAGAGGTCTGAGTAGTCTGGCAGTTATTTCCAAGATGTCTTTGATGTAGAGGAGAGTGGCTAGGGTTTCTGGGCACATTTTGTCTGATTGTTTGGGTTTGTTGTTGAGAAAGCGGCAGATTGTGTTCGTCGGGTACCCATTATTTTTTAATACACTGTATAGGTGGGTTTTTTAAAGATTAGATTCCTTACAGTGTGGAAACAGGCCCCTTGGCCCAACAAGTCCACTCTGACACACCAAAGAGTAACCCACTTCCCTCTAACTAACGCACCTAACACTATGAGTAATTTAGCATGGCCAATCCACCTGACCTGCATATCTTTGGACTGTAGGAGGAAACCGGAGCACCCGGAGGAAACCCACGCAGGTATGGAGAGAATGTGTAAACTATACACAGGCAGTCACTCAAGGCTGGAATCGAACCTGGGTCCCTGGCACTGTGAGGCTGCAGTGCAAACCACTGTGCCACCGTGCCGCCTCTGTTATCGTTTTCCTTTGCTCTTCGTAGTTCCTCTGTGCTGCAGTGTGTGGTGGCTCACTGAAATAATGTTCTAATGCAGCTTTGTTTGTGGGTGTTGGAATGATTACTTCTGTAGTTCAGTATTTGGTCCATATGTGTTGTTTTTCTGTAGATGATGGTTTGAAGTTCCCCATTGATTGTCCGTTCTACTGTGACCTCTAGGAATGGTTGCTTGTTGTTGTTTTCCTCCTCTTTTGAGAATTTAATGCCAGTGAAGATATTGTTGATGGTCTTGAAGGTTTCTTCTATTTGTTTCATTTAGTGATGACAAAGGTGTCATCCACGTAGCGGACCCAAAGTTTGGGTTGGATAGTTGGCAGAGCTGTTTGTTTGAGTCTCTTCCTCTGCCTCTGCTAAGAAGCCTGATATCGGAGATCCCACGGGTGTTCATTGGTTTGTCTGGAGGTTTTGTTGTTGAAATTGAAGTGGGTGGTAAGGCATAGGTCCCCTAGGATGATGATGTTCTCTTTGCTGATGAAGTTGGTGGTGTCTGGTGTATGTGTTTTGGTCAATGCTTCTTTGGCCTGGTTGATGTTGATGAATGTGAACAGGGCTGTTACATCAAGGGAGACCATTATTTCATCCTCTTCTATCTTGGTGTCTTTGACGATGTTCAGGAATTCTTGGGTGGAGTCAATGGAGTGATATGAGTCTTCTACTAAGTGTTTTAGACTTTGGTATAGTTCCTTGGCTAATCTGTACGTTGGTGTTCCAGATAGCAAGACTATGGGTCTGAGGGGGATTCCTGGTTTGTGAATTTTGGGTAATCCATAGAAGCGTGGTGTGTTGGATCCATCTGGTTTCATTATTAGCCCATTAAACTGTAGCAGGAGTAAAGGCAAAATACTGCAGATGCTGGAAATCTGAAACAAACACAGAGAACGCTAGAGAAACACAACATCTCTGTTCTGTCTCCAAGAATGATTCTGACCTCCCAGTTGCTCATTATTTCAATAAGCAATCTCAATCTCTTGCAACGATTTCTGTCGTGAGCCTGCTCCAATGTTCTAATATTCCAATGAGGCACAACGCAAGCTCGAGGAACAACGCTTCTTTTTTTTCTGCTTAGGTCTCGAGAACTGCAATGGGGATTCCTAGAAGCTCGGCATTCAAACTGGAACTCCATCAATAAACACATCGACTTGGACTCAATTTACGAACTTTTGAGAAAAAGAATCGGAAATGATATCACCCACCATAACAGACCAAGGCACATACAGAGAAACCTCGATTATCCGAATACCAATTACCTGAAAATCGGATTATCCGAAGGAGATCTCGAGGTCCTGATGGAAACATTACATCAAATACATGTTGCCAACAGTGATCGCGAATTTTGTTTACAGTGATTAAACAGGCACCGTCTCCAAATGACTGCTCACCCTCGCTCTCTCTCCCCACACTTTGCCTGGAGTTCTACACAGGGGTGTACCTAAACCCCCTTCCCCACATAATCTCTCCAGTAGTGACCTATAAAGGGCAATGGTGGAACCTGTAAAAAAGGTGCAGTAAAACGGTGTGTGTGTGTTTGTTCACTATTTGGAGACTCACCCCACAAAGGCAACTGCAGCAGTCTTTTGTTGGTGTCCAGTCCAGCTGCCCCGGGCATGTACGAGGTTGGGGGGAACAGGTGGTGTTGCACAGTGGAGGTGGGGCAGTGTTGGACAGAGTTGGGGGCGGGGGGGCAGTGTTGGGTGTGGGGGCGGTGTTGGGGGCAGGGGGGGTGTTGTAAGGGATTGGGGACAGGGGGCGAAGCATCGCGCGCTGTGTGCTGCTGCAGTCTCCTGAATGGGGAGCAGACTTTTAAAACTCCAAGCCCCAGAAGAAAGGCATTTAATCGATTGGCCGAATAATCACTTATCCGAACAAAATAGTGCCTGCCCATCACATTCGAATAATCGAGGTTCCCCTGTAAATGGAAAGTGGGACAGAGCACGATGCATGGTGGTGAAACGTCTGAGAACAAACCTACCAGCTCAGCAAGCAAACTTACAACTTGAGCTACAAATCTTCTCAAAAATCGTGATCAGAGGTGTGCTTGTCCAGGGGTCTCTTAAAGTATTGGAACAGGTAGATAACAAGGGTTAATAAGGTAACTAGGATACTTGCCTTTCTTAGCTGAAGCTTAGTCTCTTAGAGTAGGAGTATTATGCTGGAAGTGTGTAAAACATTGGTTAGGCCACAGCAACTGTTTCATGTACAGTTCTGGAATCCACATTATAGGTGGGAAGTGATAGCACAAGAGAGGGTGCAGACAAGATTTACCATAATGCTGCTTGGACTGGAAAGTTTCAGTTATTAGGAGAGTTTGGACAGACCATGGTTATTTTCCTTAGATCAGAGGAGATTGAAAGGACACATGTGCATGCTGCATATAAAATTATAAGATGCATAGATAGGTCAGACAGAAAGAAAGCTTTCTCCTTGCTGGAGGGATAAATGAATCAGAGGAGATTGAAAGGACACATGTGCATGCCACATATAAAATTATAAGGAGCATAGATAGGTCAGACAGAAAGAAACTTTCTCCTTGCTGGAGGGATAAATGACTGATGGCATAGATTTAATGTAATTGGCAGAAGTCTTACATAAGATGTTAGGAAAAAACTTTTTCACTCTGAATCTGGAACTCACTGCATGTCAAGGTGGGAGAGGCAGAAACCCTCTTAGCATTAAGAAAGTATTTGGATGTACACTTGTAATACCAAGGCACACAAGGCTACGGGCAAAGTTCTGGAAAATGTGATTAGAACAGATATGGCGGTTGTTTTTGACCGATGTGGATGTAAAGACCAAAGCGCCCTTTTCTGTGCTCTAGATCTGTACGACTCCAAGGACTTGATTCCTCTTGGAGGATATGGTCTATTTCAATGGTTCAGCTCACTCCCAATGGATCTGCTCTTTCTCAATGGATCAGCTCTCTCCCAATGGGGTAAAAACAATGACTGCAAATGCTGGAAACCAGATTCTGGATTAGTGGTGCTGGAAGAGCACAGCAGTTCAGGCAGCATCCAAGGAGCTTCATCAGGAATAAAGGCAGTGAGCCTGGAGCGTGGAGAGATAAGCTAGAGGAGGGTGGGGGTGGGGAGAAAGTAGCATAGAGTACAATGGGTGAGTGGGGGAGGGGATGAAGGTGATAGGTCAGGGAGGAGAGGGTGGAGTGGATAGGTGGAAAAGGAGATAGGTGGGTAGGACAAGTCCGGACAAGTCATTGAGACAGTGCTGAGCTGCAAGTTTAGAACTAGAGTGAGGAGGGGGAAGGGGAAATGAGGAAACTGTTGAAGTCCACATTGATGCCCTGGGGTTGAGGTGTTCCGAAGCGGAAGATGAGGCGTTCTTCCTCCAGGCGTCTGGTGGTGAGGGAGTGGCGGTGAAGGAGGCCCAGGACCTCCATGTCCTCGGCAGAGTGGGAGGGGGAGTTGAAATGTTGGGCCACGGGGCGGTGTGGTTGATTGGTGCAGGTGTCCCGGAGATGTTCCCTAAAGCGCTCTGCTAGCAGGCGTCCACTCTCCCCACTGTAGAGGAGACCGCATCGGGAGCAACGGATACAATAAATGATATGAGTGGATGTGCAGGTAAAACTTTGATGGATGTGGAAAGCTCCTTTGGGGCCTTGGATAGAGATGAGGGAGGAGGTGTGGG
>NC_057733.1:36854048-36885758 GCF_004010195.1 Chiloscyllium plagiosum | reverse complement strand
ACTCGAGGTCACCTCTTCCTACTGCCCCCTCGACCATGACCCCACCCCCCATCACCAAACCATCATCTCCCAGACCATACCCTCATCACCTCAGGAGATCTCCCACCCATTAGCCAGACAGTACTTCATTGTCTTTATTCCTGATGAAGGGCTTTTGCCCGAAACGTCGATTTCGCTACTCCTTGGATGCTGCCTGAACTGCTGTGCTCTTCCAGCACCACTAATCCAGAATCTCTCCCAATGGATCAACTCTCTTCCTATTGATCTAATCCTTTAACACAAGAAACACAAACTCCCACTTCTCTGTTCAAACCCACCAATCAGAGGCGTCACGAGGAACAGCCAATCAGAACGAGGCGCTGATCGACCCAATCAAAGCGCCTGGAACGGACCTTCCAGACACGGGGAATCAAACCCAGAAACAAAATCGATGATAGAAAAATCCAAACTCTGAAACTTCCCTGTTGTTGTGCAGACCCCCATTTTAGGATTTTGTTCTTTTTTGGGGTTGATGGGGCGAATGAAATGTAATTCGAAAGATTGTGTTCCGTTCAGTGCTTATTGTGAAGGTAAAAACAGGCCAGACCTGATGAATGGAGCGTGATCCCGATCCCCCCACCCCCGGCTCGTGACCGCAGGTCTCGGCCTCGGCCTCAGCTGCCACAATGCGGGTCAAGGTTAAGCGATGGAACGCTATCGCTACCTGGTTCTGGGTGGCTAACGACGAGAATTGTGGCATCTGCCGCACGGCGTTTAACGGCTGCTGCCCGGACTGTGAGTACGGGGAATGATAGAGGAGAGTATGGAGGAAAGGAGGGGGAGGCTGAGCCTCCAAAATAGGAGATTGGAGATCCCCTAATCCCTCCCCAACACCTAACCCCTAAATCCTGTTTACGTTTTTCTGTTTAAATGCTGTGCATATAGTTGAACAGAAGCTAATCCAAGTTCATTTTCAAAATTAAGGTTTTGTCAGATTTAAACAAGATGCGTAATAATCCAAAATTTAATCTGTTATTATATGAAATAGGAACTACACTAAAGGTGTTTTCTGGTCAACAATTTATCCTTTCCGCTATAGTAATTATAAATGGGAAAGAGCTGTAATCTGGTTTAGAAGTGGCCATTTACAAAATGTAATAGAAGTAAGTTTCATTACACTGACTTTCCCGTTAATTGTTTCTCGTGGTGTATATTGAACTGGTACTGTGCTCCGTACTACACTGTTTTCACGCAATGCTGCACCTTAATCATTGCAAACTCCAGCAAGTACATGGGGGTAACCTTATCCTGACTTGGGATTGTAATTTTTTTTCACTGTTTGAACGCACTCGCTTAAGATATCTAGGTATATTTACATCACACCAGCTGCAGTTGATACTACTACAACGTGCATTTATATAGTACCTTTAATAATTGAATGTTTTGAGGTTCTTCAGAGACTTTATGACTTCGTGACTTCATGTCCCATCATTTTTCATAAAGAGCTATTAGATCAGATGGCAAAAAACATTGGTCAAAAGATAGATTTCTAAGGAGCATCATAGAGAAAGAGACCGATGTTTCCGGTGGGCATTTCAGATGTCAGGGCCTGGGCAGTTGAAGACATAGGTGGAGTAATTAAAATTGGGGTGCTTGAGGCCATAATTAAAGCAATATTTTGTAGGGCTGGTAGGGTGTAGATTATGGATTGAGTTGAAAGCAAGGTTGAAAATTTTAAATAAAAACCGAAAGGACATTGAATTCTATAAATTAGAAGCAAAAACAAAAGTTCTGGAAAAGCTCAGAACCCTTCCTGAAAATCTTAGTCACTGTTAGACTGAGCACTACTGTAAATCTCTGAGCACAGATGTGGGAAATGAACTGCAGTTAACGTGAGCTAACTCTGATGAAGAGTCATCTAGACTCGAAACGTTAGCTTGCTGTATCTCCATGGATGTTGTCTGACCTGCTGTGATCTCTAGCATTTGTTGCATTTACACAGTAACTAATCATTGTGCTCAGTTGTATCATCATTCCTAAAAGTTGCAAGATCATAGTTTGAACAGTGCTTAATATAAACCTGGGTGGAAAAATTATGACTGCTCTTATTGGCTGAACTGCAATAGCTGATAAAATAGAATATACATGGCTGGAATTTCTTTCTGAGCAATGGTAGATATTTAAAATCATGAAAATTAAATTTTAACCTCAGTAATATGAAAGCTGGTTTCATTTTATTGTTCATATTTTCTTACAGTTGAATTTGAACTCCGATATAAACTAAATCGAATTTAAATTTTAGTTAAAACATTTTTGGGCTGCAGCTGCCAAAACAAAGTTATTTTGCATCTTTTGATTCAAATGTTGCTTTCGTAATGGGCATAGACATTTTAATTATTCATGAACTAGTAGCATAACGGAAAAGGGCTGGGAAACATTGCATGAACTGATTATAGAAATGTTTGTGTTTCAGGTAAAGTTCCAGGAGATGACTGCCCATTGGTGTGGGGTCAGTGCTCTCATTGTTTTCATATGCACTGTATCTTGAAATGGCTGAACTCCCAGCAGGTGCAGCAGCATTGTCCTATGTGTCGACAAGAATGGAAATTTAAGGAGTGATAAGCAACTGGACAATTTGAGCCTGTGGATTCCGCACTCAATCAGATTTTGTACATTTTTCATTATGTTGCAACAATGATGCAACAACAAAAAAAGTTAAACAGGCCATTAAAGAAATTCCTGTCAATGGAATATTTTGCTTTTAGTAAGTATGAAAGGAGTTTGATCTACACAAAACAGTTGCACTGTCAAGTGAGCAGACAGATACTATTTAACTTATTGGACTGCTAATAGACTCAAACGTTTTCATAAACATTGCGATGTATTGTTTATTTCTCAAGTTAAGACTGTGCTAATCAATGGAGATCCATTTTTTGTAATTTTGAAGCTATGTAGTTCTTTTTTGCACCTGCTTAAAAAAAAGTAAGGAAACTGTTCCAATACAACTTTGGCACTATATTTTATCGGAGAAATGATTTATTTTTCTAATTTAAAAATAAATTGATTTGGACTATCTTTATTGGATATGCTAAAACAAAGGACAGATGTATTTAGTTATGAAGTTATTACATTTCTACTGAATTTTGCAGCTTAGAACAAAGCTATTCCAACTCTACGATATGTTCCATCCCCTTTTTTTGGAGGGGAGACTGCAATTGCAGTGGCAACATGCCTGTTGTTGACAGGTAATATATTAACCAATTAATGAGTTACTTATCAGGCATTTGTGAGCAGATTATGATCTTGTCAGCATCATGCAGGATCCTGCTATGCCTGGCAGTAGGAAGTTGAGCCTTTGTTACAAGCGATTCAGAGTAAAGTAATAGCGGAAAACCATCTTATCTCAGCTTTGCTGTTGACTGTGGAATTTGTGGAGATGAATGTTTCTGACTTCCATGATCCTTGTGATGTATACGCAAGATCCCTGATTGTTGATTGTGGCTGCAGTGCTTTCCTGTCCCCTTTGCACCTTGGGCCTCAGCCACACTCCCACTGGTTACAGAGTTAGGGTTGCTGGGCTCCTTCACACTGAGACATACTTTCAGTCCTTTTTTTTAATGATGGAGCAAGAACCGTTTTAACTTGAGTTGATGACCTGAGCAGCTGAAAACCAAATATAATTTCACAGTATGATAATGATCTCCCACTTTTAAGATACAAAATTTGTAACTAGGTTTGACCTCACTTAGTTTTCATGTTTTCCCCGCATGGTATTGATCATGTCAGGTTTTATCTTCTTTTATTGAACTTCATTAGTTAGTTTCTGATTCAAGAGAAAGTAGATTCAAGATAAATAATTTTTCTGGGATTTGCTTTAACCTGGAATTATTGATCATGGGCATAGTTTATAGTTTATCAATTATTTTAGTTCTAACAAATTGTTTGTATCCATCAAATTTCAGACCAAAAGACACGATATCCATATCTATCATTAGGTAAGAATGTTTTTAATTTAGTGACATTCAGTGACCCTTTAGCACTCTCAGTTATTCCATGTACTATTTTAACCCCATTCAGAAATTTCAGTGATGACAGGAACTTTGTATCTGAATTCTAAATTGACTTAGCCCCAACTATTCTCAGCTGCTTCAAAAATGAGCTTCCCTCCATCTTAAAGTCAGAAGTGCAGATGTTCAGCCCTATTTGACTCTTCAAGATACTAAAATTGTGTATGTTCAAATGCAGGTTTGAGTTGACATGGGGAAAGTAACCTTTGTGGATGCAAAAGTGACAGGCAGTAACAGTCTCCAACAAGATTGAAAGTTTTGGTTCAAAATTATTTAAATTGGAAAAACTAAATACAATAGAAAAATATTTTGAATTAGCATCTTGTGGTCTCTTAGGATCAATATAAACCTGAAAAATAGTGTGAAATTAAGTCCTAAAACAATTCATGCTGTACTGAAATACCTTAGTTTTATTTTTCTCACCAGTTTTCATTCCACCTCACTTAGTCATAGAGTCAAAATATAATTTCTTTATTTTAGTATCTTCATAGTTTTGACTATAATTTTAGACTATAATGCTAATCAGGTTGAGCATTTGTATGCAGAATGTAACTCATCCTTTTATTTGAAACATTTGCAGGTATAAATGGTGCTGAGAAAATATGAAACTTTAAATAATATTTCAGGCAACATGTGGTGCAACAATAAGCTGGCAGTATTTCCTTTTGCTGGGGTACACTTTGGTCAAGTATAAATGCTTAATCAGGACAACATTTTCTCAATTTGCAATTTTTTTTCAAATATATGCTAATCTCAGCAAGTGTAATTATTGAAAGTAATTTTCCATAGCGTTTTGAAATTATTACATTTAACCATCCCGTTGGAATAGGAAATCAATATTTTGTTCATGCTGATCTTACCATTAGTACTTGAATGCTTGTGTTCCTTCTGCTTAATGTTCAGCCATTTGATTGTTGAGGTATGGCAATACTTCCTCAATTGAATTCTACAGATCAATTAGTGTTTGTGATGTGCAGTTATTAAAATCTTTACTAAAGAAATCATCGGGTTTGTCTGCTGGATCTGCTTAAAAAAACCTGGTTGAGCTTCATGTTGCAGTCCATCTATGGGATCATGTGAGTCGGCTTGTATTTGTCCAAGTATGTTGTCTGCAGCTGCATTAGTTCCAAAATTTGTTTCCTGTCCGGTTTCGGAGCATCTCCTTGTGGCTGAAGACAAACTTTGAGTGAATGATCCAAATGTCATCAAGTCATACAGCACAGAAATAAGCCCTTTGGCCAAACCTGTCCATGTCATCCAAGTTTCCTGAACTAAACTAGTCCCATTTTCCTACTTTGGCCTATATCTCTCTAAACCTTTCCGATTCATTTACCTGTCCAAATGTCTTTTAAGTGTTATAATTGTACCTGTCTCTACCATATCCTCTGGCAGCTCGTTCTATGTACCCACCACCCTCTGAGTAAAATTGTTGCCCCTCGCCCTTTTAAATCTTTTTTTCTCTAACCTAAACCTGTGCCATCAAGTTTTGGACTTCCCTACCTTAGAGAAATGATCATGGTATTTACCTTACTGATGCCCTTCATTGTTTTATAAACCTCTATAAAGTCACTCCTCAGCCTCCAACACTCCAGGGAAAAAGGTCCCAGCCTATCGTGCCTCACCATATAACCCAAACCTCCCAGTCTCGTTAACATTCTGTAATATTTTTTGGGAGAAAGTGAGGACTGCAGATGGTGGAGACTAGAGTTGAAGTGTGGTGTTGGAAAAGCGCAGCAGGCTAGGCAGCATTCGAGGAGCAGGAGAATCAACTTTTCGGGCATAAGCCCTTCAGGAATGGTCAAGAGGGCGGTGCTGAATCCGGGGGTTGGGACGAAGATAAGGTGGGGGGAGGGGAAATGAGGAAGCTGGAGAAATCTACATTCATCCCATGTGGCTCCTCACCCTCACATCTTTCCACCTATTGTATTCCCAGCACCCCTCTTCTCCCCCTCTTTCCCCCCCTCACCTTTTATCTCAGCCCACTTGACACACCAGCCTCATTCCTGAAGACGGGCTCATGCCTGGAGCGTTGATTCTCCTGCTACTCAGATGCTGCCTGGCCTGCTGCGCTTTTCCAGCATCACACTCTCTGTAATATTTTTTGCACCTGTGGCATCCTTCCTATTATCAGGGTGACCAGAATTGTACACAGTACTTACCAATGTCTTCTACAGCTTTAACTTGACATCTGTACTCAGTGTTGTGACTGATGAAAGTCAGTATGCCAAATGCCTTCTTAGCTGCCCTATCTGTAATGCCACTTTGAAGGAATTATATACCTGTACCCCTAGGACGCTGTTCAGTCGCACACCCCTAGCTTGTCTTGCCAAAATGCAACACCTTGCATTTATGCGAATTAAATGCCATCTGCCATTCCTCAGTCTACTGATCCAGTTGATCAAAATTCCATTGTACTCATAGATAACCTTCTTCACAGTCCACTCTACCACCAATTTTGTGTAAACTGCAAGCTTTCTAATTATGCCTCCTATATTCTCATCCAAATTGTTTACATAAATGATGAACAACAGTGGACACAGCACTGATCCTAGTGGCACACTGTTCGTCATAGCACTGAAGAAATCATAAAGAATAAGAAAATGGCAGAAATGTTGATCAAAGTTTTGTTTTTCTTTGAGTAGGATAGATCAAGGGGAATCAATAGAAGTGTATTTGTAGATTTCTAGAAAGCATTTGCTACAGTGCCATACAAAAGAACTTATGGAGTTGAAAGATTGATTAACAGGAAGCAGAGAAGAAAGATTAACATTACACTTAAGTTGGCAGACTAAGTGCTGGAGAGATCACAGAGATCAGTGCTGGGGACTTTGCTCTCAATAATATTAATGACTTGGCCAAACGTTCTGAGAATAATATATTTAATATTTCTGATGACGCAAAATCAGGCAGGCATGTAAACTGCAACAAAATGATTCCAAAGATCAGGTTAGTCAGGTGGTAAACAAAACAGCTAAAAAAAATAACATGGGGATGTGCTCAGGTATTCATTTTGGTTCTAAGGTTAGGGATGGTGCATTCAGGTGTAAATTATTTTCTAATGGTGTGAGAAGTAATAATTACTAATGATTCTACAAGTGCTGCAGTGTCATTCCTTCATATATGCTAGAATTTCTTTTAGTAAACCTTCTTAAAAGACATAAGAACAAAAGGGTAACTAGGGTGCATATAGGGCCCCTGAAAGATCAGCAAGGCTGCCTTTGTGTGGAGCTGCAGGAGATGGGGGAGATACTAAACAAGTATTTTGCGTCAGTATTTACTGTGAAAAAGGACATGGAAGATATAGAATGTAGGGAAATAGATGGTGACATCTTGACAAATGTCCATATTACAGAGGAGCGGCACGGTGGCACAGTGGTTAGCACTGCTGCCTCGCAGCGCCAGAGATCCGGGTTCAATTCCCGCCTCAGGCGACTGACTGTGTGGAGTTTGCACGTTCTCCCCGTGTCTGCGTGGGTTTCCTCCGGGTTTCCTCCGGGTGCTCCGGTTTCCTCCCACAGTCCAAAGATGTGCAGGTCAGGTGAATTGGCCATGCTAAATTGCCCGTAGTGTTGGGTAAGGGGTAAATGTAGGGGTATGGGTGGGTTACGCTTCGGCGGGTCGGTGTGGACTTGTTGGGCCGAAGGGCCTGTTTCCACACTGTAAAGTAATCTAAAGTAATCTAAATCTAATCTAAAGGAGGAAGTGCTGGATGTCTTGAAATGCATAAAAGTGGATAAATCCCCAGGACCTGATCAGGTGTACCCTCAATCTCTATGGGAAGCTATAGAAGTGATTGCTGGGCCACTTGCTGTGATATTTGTATTATTGATAGTCACAGGCAAAGTGCCGGAAGACTGGAGGTTGGCTAGCGTGGTGCCACTGTTTAAGAAAGGTGGTATGGACAAGTCAGGCTCACCGGTCTGTAGTTCCCTGATGTCGGTGGTGTGAGGTGTTGGAGGGAATCCTGAGGGGCAGGATGTACATGTATTTGCAAAGGCAAGAACTGATTAGGGATAGTCAATACTTTGTGCGTGGGAAATAATGAGTCAAAAACTTGAGTTTTTTTGAAGAAGTAACAAAGAGGCTTTTTGAGGGCAGAGCAGTAGACGTGATCCATAAGGACTTCAGTAAGGCGTTCGACAAGGTTCCCCATGGCAGCCTGGTTAGCAAGGTTAGATCTCATGGAATACAGGGAGAACTAACCATTTGGATACCGAACTTACTCTAAGGTAGAAGACAGAGGTGGTGGAGGATTGTTTTTCAGACTGGAGGCATGTGACCAGTGGAGTGCCACAAGGATTGGTGCTGGGTCCAATATTTTTCATCATTTATATAAATGATTTGGATGTGAGCATAAGAGGTATAGTTAGTATGTCTGGATCCTCTAAAGGTAGAGGTGTAGTGGACAAAGAAGAAGGTTACCTCAGATTACAACGGGATCTTGATCAGATGGGCCAATGGCCTGAGAAGTGGCAGATGGAGTTTAATTTGGATAAATGCCAGGTGCTACAGTTTGGGAAAGCAAATCTTAGCAGGACTTATACGCTTAATGGTAAGGTCCTAGGGAGTGTTGCTGAACGAAGAGACCTTGGCGTGCAGGTTCATAACTCTTGAAAGTGGAGTCGCCCATAGATAGGATAGTGAAGAAGGCGTTTGGTATGCATTCCTTTATTGGTCAGAGTATTGAGTACAAGAGTTGGGAGGTCTTGTAACGTCTGTATAGGACATTGGTTAGGCCACTTTTGGAATACTGCATGTGTTTCTGGTCTCCATCCTATCAGAAAGATGTCGTGAAACTTGAAAGAGTTCAGAAAAGATTTACAAGGATGTTGCCAGGGTTGGAGAATTTGAGCAATAGGGAGAGGTTGAATAGGCTAGGGCTGTTCTCCTTGGAGTGTCGGAGGCTCAGGGGTGACCTTATAGAAGTTTATAAAATCATGAGGGGTATGGATAGGATAAATAGACAAAGTCTTTTCCCTGAGGTGGGGGAGTCCAGAACTAGAGGGCATAGGTTTAGGGTGAGGGGGGAAAGATATAAAAGAGACCTAAGGGGCAACTTTTTCATGCAGAGGGTAGTGTGTGTATGGCATGAGCTGCCAGACGAAGTGGTGGAGGCTAGTACAACTGCAACATTTAAAAGGCATCTAGATGGGTATATGAATAGGAAGGGTTTGGAGGGATATGGGCTGGGTGCTGGCAGGTGGGACTAGATTGGGTTGGGATATCTGGTCGGCATTGACAGGTTGGACTGAAGGGTCTGTTTCCGTGCTGTACATTTCTGACTCTGACTTTAATTTTCTTATAACCCCATCTAGCTTTCCTGATAATTATTTCATGTTCTGAAAAAAATTTACATGAGTTGTACTTCCTGGTTTAGCCACTGTGTTTCTGAAGATTCTGAAGTCTGATTATGTGCACCACTTTACCTGTTTATTGCCATGCTGTCAGATATCTGTAAAGCGATCAGGTGTTCAATGAGAACATATCTTCACGCAGAAGTCAGAAACAAATTTCGTCAGCAAAGTGAACAATCAGCATTATTCCTTTACCGTTACCAGCAAAGTCTGGGCCATTTTTTATGTGGGGGCGCATGCAATGGTTTTCATAGAAGCTCTGAGAATTTTGTACGCTGCTGTGCCCAAAATAGTAGAACCCTATACTACAGCAAGACCAACTACATTCTTCCAATGCAGACACACAGGGTGGAAAGGGGAGAAAATTCCAGGGTTTTTTTGTTCTGGCATAATTGAATTAGCATGTTATACATCTACAGCACAGAAAAAAGGCCCTTTGGTCCATAGTCTGCAATGATCAAAAACAACCACCTAACTATTTTAATCCCATTTTCCGGCATTTAACCCATAACCTTGTATGTTTTAGAATAGCAAGTGTACACATCTTAAATGTTCTCTGGGTTTCTGCCCCCAGTACCCTTAAAGGCAATTCCAGATTCCCACCAACCTCTGGGTCGAAAGATTTTTCTTCACATCCCTCTAAATGTCCTGCTCCTTACCTTCATTTCTGCTGACTGGACATTGATTCACAAGAAGAGTTTTTTTTAGAATCAACACTTTGTGGTTGGTGCCACACGGCTGTTAAAGACTCGTGAGTGAGTCATGTTGAAGGGACCTAACACCTATTTTTGGCATCATACCAGCTAAATATCATTGGAAAGGCAATAGAAGGGCTTGCAAATCAACAAAACTGAAAAATTCTCATCAGCTGTGGCCCAGAAAAATAATGTTTCTCAGAAGTGAAATTTAAGCAGTTGGAAGCACAGGAAAAAATTACAAATCAGATCTGAAATCAATACAAAAATACTGGCTCCACAGTGCACTTCAGAAAAAAAAATCATGCCAACATAAATACCCCAGTGACACCAATATATGCTTGTGTCCAAATTTTTACCTGATTTATCCCTTCTTGCATTCAGTGCCAGATAAATTCACTAGTGCCAGATAAATTCACATTGTAACAAATTGACAGATACAGCTAAAGCCCAAACAGTGTATAATTAATATGGCTGAAGAGTAAGTAAATACTGAATGTAAAACTACTTAAAAAGATCCCATAGTGTTGATAGAGGATTAGCTAATGAATAGATTACAGAAAGTTTGGATAAGGAGGACATATTCAGAATGGCTGTGTGTAAATCGTGGAACGCCCACAGAATTCAGTGCTGGGATTACAATTTACAAATATATATGAAAGACTTAAATAAGGAAAACTGCACTTACTATCACCAAATTTGCATAGATGCTTATTGAAAATCTAATGGGAGACAAAGATAGAAATTCAAGAAAGAAAAATCTAGAGTTGGAATGCCATAAAAGGGAGCTGGAAATTGGAAGCAATGTAGTATATAATAATAAAAGTGAAAGGAGGAAGCACCAAAATAGTCATTTTTATAGAAGAAGAGGATGGCAGAGAGAAGCATAAGTCAGACTGTGCTCGACATACTTGTTGAAAAGTCAGGCAGAGCTTGTTCTATATAGGCTCACATTTTGTCTAGAGGAACTCAGTGGAATTAAAGAGATTTCTGAAATTGGAAAGAAACACACAGGTGGAGGTGAGTGGACATTTGTTGGCCTGGGTACAGGTCAAAGGAAAAGGTGAGAACCTAGAAAACATACATGTGACAAATAGAAATAGAAATGGTTGATTTTTAATTCAGTTTATCTTGTAATTGTAGTAAGTTTTTACCTGCTCCTTTGACCAAGTTGTTTATTTAATAATTTACAAATTGGAGTCCAATGATACAGTGATAGCCTCTTATTTTAATAAGAAGTCCCGATCAGGAAAGCCCTGTATCCCTATTGCTAAGAGTAATTAGAATAAGAGGAATCCTGAAAGGATCAGTCTTTTTCGATTTTTATCAACCCGGGATAGGAAATGCTACTCGTGCCTCACAAGGACGGTTTTAGATACCCTGGGTCTTGTGCACCAGCACTAAGTTTACAGCTACTTGCCAACACTTTACATCTGCTTGCAATTTTTAATACATATTTCCAAGCCCAGTCTTTATGTACAATTTTTCATGTACATATTTCAATATAATGAAAGACAAATAGAAACAGAGTTGATTATGAACAGGGATGACTATTTGGTTTTTGAAATATGGCCTAACAACAATATTTTCTGTATGTAAAGGAGACAAATTAGTTTACTTAAATTATTTAACTGACAGAAATTGGATAATGCATCTCTGAGATACAAAAATATTTATCACTTTTTAGGGATGTCCATTATTCAACTTATATATTTAAACAATTTCAAGGTGTTACATATTTGATCTTTTGGAAACAATTGGATGATGATTTATAATGGTACATCTTAGATTACGGTCCATTCAGTTCTCACCTTCAAATATTTACAGTATTGTTCACAATATCAGTGGTTCAAGCAAATCTAACATGTCACTTGAAACATCTCGAGTATTTAAATAATATAATGACTGTTTCATACGAAAGAAAATGGACTCCTGCAGAGGTTTTAGTGCATGCAAGCATGCAGCTGTATAAAAAGCAAACATTTTAAATAGATATTGTACATATAAATAAATACACAACATTCCAATTAATAGTGAAACAACAGATGGCAGCATAAGTATTTGGCTATAAGTAATATTAAGACAAATACTAAAATGGCTCTCACTTATGATGCACAAAGCTAATTCATATAACCAAATTGCTACTGCATGCATTCACAGGTGTCAAATTGTTTTATCATTGCAACTGTATCCCATTGACAACTTTTGTTTCTATAAATCTTCCTTAAACATGGAAAAAAAATCTTAAGACTTTACAAAGTATGGAAAAAAGGAATGATGTTTCTGTTTTTTTAAAATTACTATTTTTTGAGATGTGGGTGCCACTGATCAGGGCAATATTTGTGGTAATTGTAGTAAGTTTTAACCTGCTCCTTTGACCAGGTTGTTTATTTAATAATTTACAAATTGGAGTCCAATGATACAGTGATAGCCTGACTCTTATTTTAATAAGATGTCCCGATCAGGAAAGCCCTGTATCCCTATTGCTAAAAGTAATTAGAATAAGAGGAATCCTGAAAGGATCAGTCTTTTTCAATTTTTATCAACCCGGGATAGGAAATGCTACTCTTGCCTCACAAGGACGGTTTTAGATACCCTGGGCCTTGTGCACCAGCACTAAGCTTACAGCTACTTGCCAACACTTTCCATCTGCTTGCAATTTTTAATACATATTACCAAGCTCCTTCATTTCCCTTGAGAAAATGATTGTGAGCTGCCTTCTTGCAGGAGCCCGTTTGCTAATTGCAATAAAATATCCTATGTAATATCTTTACAAATATCTTTCTATAACTTTAATCATTATCATAGAAATTAATTGGAAATATTCCCACCACCACAACTGCTTGTTTCTATATAAATATTCAAACATTTTGAGTAGACTGCTTTTATTCAAATAAATTGTTTCTTAGTCAGCATTCACAGAATAACTGTACCCCACAAATGAAGTAAGTGCTTTTATTTTTGTTCAATACCCAATAAGAGTGTTCCTCTTTTTTTTTTTTCCTCTCAAAGCTACTATGATTCCCAACCAGTAGAAGAGAGGGAATGGCAGGAGCTGCACAAAGAAAGCACACTCAAAATAGATTATTGACGTTTATATTTAATAGAAACATGTGTTTCCAGTGGTATGCATGAAAATTTAACACAATCCTTTTCTGAAAGCATACCAAAGATAATTTATTTCTATACCCATGTATTAAGAAGGGATAGTTCACTCGCTACTTAATAATCCTTCAGCTATGCTTGCGCCCAATCCTTGGACAAACACATTAGAGTGGGTCTTCAATCCAGACAATTTTCTTTTGTTCATCCTTTACTGCAGCTTTGACTAAGTTGACAAGTGAATCAAGATCACTCCAGCCATCGGCAATGCTGTTGTACAGGCATGGCAATGTGTCCAAGCAAGACTCTTCCCTTCGAGAACACTGCAATAGTAAATCCTCTGTCACTCCATATTTCTGCAAGATCTTCCTAAACAAATCAAGAATACATCAATGTATCTTTTGCCACAACAGAACTGAATCCTGAAAGATGAAGAACTGCATAAAAACCTCAAACCTCAGTCACAAAGGATGTAATGACATAAGTCAAAGTGGTTGCCTTGGACAGTATCAAATAAATAGTACTGTTATGAATTGGGAGTCCGGTTTGGAGTACAATCATATTAATTCAATGTTTTTAATATGAAAACCATTCCAAGACATTTCACTATGGAAATTGATGTGGGGCAAATGTTAAGCCATGGATGAGTGATTAGGATTAGTGTTGAGTATATTTATAATAGTGGCGAGAGATGTAGATTAGAAAGATGAACGTTCTAGATGAATGGGATTTAGTACAGGACAGAAAACGAGCAGCTGGAATTTATGGAGGGGACAAACCTTCTCAACCACTTGCTAGTGCTCCCCCATTGCAGATGTCATTGCCACGCAGGGTCAGTTCACTTAATGTGTTATCAAAATGTGACTCAATGTGCAGACCCTGTGAACAGTACAGGAGAAAGTGAGGACTGCAGATGCTGGAGATCAGAGCTGAAAATGTGTTGCTGGAAAAGCGCAGCAGGTCAGGCAGCATCCAAGGAACAGGAGTATCGACATTTCGGGCATAAGCCCTTCTTCAGATTCCTGAAGAAGGGCTTATGCCCGAAGTGTTGATTCTCCTGTTCCTTGGATGCTGCCTGACCTGCTGCGCTTTTCCAGCAACACATTTTCAGCTGTGAACAGTACAGCCTGTCGCAACATCTTGGCACACCAAGAACCAGCTATATTCCTAACCAACATGTTTCCATGTAATTGTAAAACTTGCCATCTACCTGAAAATGTAATATTACTGAAGAATATTTCTTGTTCAATAGTGTTGATGGGCTGCATGATTTCCACATATTTGTATGCAACCAGCTTGAGGTGCTGAATGAGCTCCTCTTTAACTGTGGAAATGTGCATTGCCAGGCAGTGCTGTTACATGGATGACTAGTTTGTAAAGCACAGTGATGCCAACAGTGAGAGTTCAATTCCCATATTGGTTGAGGTTACAATGAAGGACTTTCCTTCTCAACCTCTCCCCGGAAGCATGGTGAGTCTTAAGTTAAACCACCAACAGTCATCTCTCTCTCTATTGAGAGAGAAGCCTATGGTGACTTTACCTATACTTAAGTCTGTTCTATGCACAAGACTCCTGTAAAAAAAAAAAAAATCTAGTCTGATTAATTATCACCCATTCATCAGCAAATTTGTGTAAGTAGTCGTAAACTGTATCCCTTATCGTTCTTTATTCTGGCAAAAAAAAAGGACGAGAGGATTTCTAGTATACCGAAGCATAAGCAATCATTCCTGATAAAGGGCTTAGGCCCGAAATATCGACTCTCCTGCACCTCGGATGCTGCCTGACCTGCATTGCTTTTCCAGCGCCATACTTTTCACCTCTGACTCTACAGATCTTTAGTCCTCACTTTCTCCCATATGTGATCATTGTCACACTTTGAAGCAGTAACAAGATTGTAATGATTTCATACAAGCAAGGATGCAGATTGGTACCAGGGATTCTATCATTAGATTAGATTCCCTCAGTGTGGAAACAGGCCATTCGGCCTAACCAGTCCACACCGACTCTCCGAAGAGTAACCTACCCAGACCCATTTCCCTCTGACTAATGCACCTAACCCATGGCAATTTACCATGGCTAATCACCTAACCTGAACATCTTTGGACTGTGGGAGAAAACTGGAGCAAACCCACACAGACACGGGGAGAATGTGCAAACTCCACAAAGCCCGAGGCTGGAATTGAGCCTGGGAGCCTGGTGCTGTGAGGCAGCAGTGCTAATCACTGAGCCACCATGCTGTAATGCCCTAGAATTCAAAATCTTTCCCAGAACTATCTTTTTGACCAGAATTTCAGATACTTCTTGAAACCCTTCCACCATCATCAATTAACTTGGTCAACTAACAGTGTAATTAGTCTTCAATAAGTTACAGAGTAAATTAATTAAATATCAAACATTTAATGAACGTCTTAACTTACAATGCTATTGGAACATTCCAACAGGTGCCTTCTCATCAACTAAAGGTTATTTTGGGCTGCAAAACTTTGCATGCCCAAAACATTTTTCATTCAATATAAGTTTACTAAAATCAAAAGACTTGTACACAAACTGCACGTATGTTAATAAACTTGCCTGTACAAATGTGGCTCCTTTATTTGCAATTTCCCTGTCGAAAGATTTAAAGCAGCTGATGAATAGGGAACTTTAGAGATCTGGCTATTGGCAAACAAGAGGAAAGGTTGCAACTAATCAAGAAGAAACTATAATAAAAGATCATATCTGTTCCTTCCTTACATCTGCACTCGGTGTCATTTGAAAAACAAAAAAATGGGTGTGCACAAAGTTGCAGTGTATTTGATGTGCATACAGACTCAGGAAATGACATTTGCTCACACATGGTACTATTTTGTAACTTTTTGGTTGTGAAGCCACAGTTGAGAATGGTTAAAGGAAGTAATCATGCTGTATGCAGTTGTCAGTAATATTTAATGTTAGTGCACTCTGGTTGACACAATTTGCATCAGGACAATGACTTCTGACAATCTTACAAAAAGTTAAAGTCCAACTCAGTTCCAAGGAAGAGTCATATGGGATTCCAGATATCTTGACTTTGTTTAGGTCTCGAGAGACCGTCATGACTAAGTTCATTCAAGGATGCTCCAATGCACCTGCCTAATGATTGGCTTCCTAACAGGAACAAAAATATTCACATAGTTCAAGTGTTCTCAAAATTTCTACATCCCTTTTGAAATATGTTTCCTGGTTATTGCATCAGCATGATAGCATATAAAAAAAATGAGTTTGTCCTGACCATTTTTAATTGATTTAAATTATTGTTTTTCTTAAAGGATAATTATTTTTCTTAAAGGTGTAAAATTTGATACATTACTGATGAATGAGATGTTAAAGGACATATTTAATTATTTGTGAAAATGTTTAGTGGGTATGAATATAAGAATTTTTAAGTAGAGTACTTGCCCATTTCATATGGTGGGAGAGCAATTTTCTCCCAGTTATACTGCTGAAACGGACTTTCATGAATTGGTAACAATAAAGGAACCAGAGTCAGCAGTTCAGTGATAGGGAACCTCTGTAGTGATGCATCTCTCCTGCTATCTGAATTAACCAGGCACTAATAAGAAAGTGCCTTCTCTCCAGCTTCCACATCTGCATGTTACATTCAAATGCCCTAATTTGCATTGAGTCAAATGTAAATGAATGGATTATTTTGAAAACTTTCCTATAATATAAATTTACATATATCTGTGTTACATACAGTGTCATTGCCCATAACTGGAACCTCTCATGCTGTATGTATGTTAAAGAACTGCTTACTGTTGTTGTACAAATTATTCCTTTAAAATATGGGGCAGTCCCTCAATCAGTTAGATGCCCTTTCATCTAACAGCATGTGAGAAAAAAACTTACGTGTGCCTTGCTATAAAGTCAGAGACTGACTGCTCAAGCCTTTCCAGGTAGACTTGATTATTTCTGATGAAGGGCTTTTGCCCGAAACGTTGATTTTTCTGCTCTTTGGATGCTGCCTGACCTGCTGTGCTTTTCCAGCACCACTCTAATTCAGACTTGATTATTTGTCAGAGAAAAACTACTTTGCATTTCTGAGTAGAGGTTGAAATTATCTGTTCTACTAATGATACCTGTCCCCAGAAGTGCAATGACCAATTTTTTTAGACTGAAAACAAAAATTGCTGGAGATCACTAGAGGATCAGGCAGCATCTATGGAGAGAAAGCTAGCTAATGTTTCAAGTCTACATGACTCTTTATCAGAACTGAATTGGAGTGCTGTGGTAGAAAGAGTGTTGATAATTCAGATTAAGTGATTGGAATGTGAGAATGATAGTACAATGATGTGTCTAACTGCAAGACTGGAAAGAACAGACAGTCCCACTGGAGTGGGGAGAGGGGAGAGAGGACACACTCACAGAGAATGTAACAGGCAAAGCTAAAAGAAAGGAGAGGAATGGGTTCACAATATTGTTGAACTCAATATTGAGCCCAGAACATTGTAAAGCACCTAGTTCGAAGATGAGATGTTCCTCCTCCAGTTTCCTCTGTAATTTGTTGGAGCATTGCAGCATGCCAAGGCCAGACGTGAGCATGCAAGCAGGACGCTGTCTTAAAATGACCGGCTACAGAAAGGTCAGGGTCATGCTTGCGCATGGACCAGAGGTGTTCTTCAAAGTGGTCACTCAGTCTGCATTTGATTTCTCCAGTGCAGACCAGGCCACATTGGATGCAGTGAATACAATACACAATACAGGTGAAATGCTGCTTCACCTGGAAAGGCCCCTGGAATGTGAACAGGGAGGAGGTGAAGGGGCAGCTGTTGCACCTTCTGCAGGTATATGGGAAGATGCTGTGGGAAGGTAGGGTGATGGTGGTCAAGGAATGGACTAGAGTGTCCCAAAGGAAACGATCCCTGTGAAGTGCAGATGGGGGAGTGAAGGGAAGATGTGTTTGGTGGTGGCATTTTGCTGCAGTTGTCTGAAATGGTGGAGAATGATCCTTTGAATGTGGAGACTAGTGGGATGAAAAGTGAGAACTATGGGAATCTGATCTCACAGTTGTGAGTGATGGGAAGAAGCAAGGGCGGAAACACAGGTGATAGGTCAAATGCATTTGAGGACCCTGTCAACCACAGTTATGGAAGAAGGAACCCATGACAGCAGCACTGTTTTAGAAGGTGGCATCATCCGATCAGATTCAACAGTTTGACTTACTTAATTTTCTTAATGTTTTTCTCATAGAGATGGATGACGATGACAATGGGGTAGATTTCCACCTTATGTAATCGCTTCACACAATCCAGCCCAAGTTCCAATAGGCAATGGGCATTCTGTAATTAAACATTACAAAAGCCAAAATATTCTTTTAAATTTTATTTTCAATCAATTAATTTTTACAGAAATAGAAAAGTAGCTATGGAATTATGTAGAATATGCTTTATATGAAAATTATTATTTCAGATTTAAAACTGATTGATTAATTCAAATCACAATTAGCTCAGCAACAAATGTGATTAGACCTTAGGACTGCATACCCAATAGCTCAGCTAGTAAAACAGCAAGTAGCAAAGTTTAACTGACTCAGAAGATCCCAGGTAAAACCTCTGGTCCAAGCTGAATTAAGTGATTTTACTGGAAGCAATGGTAGACACTTCACAATTCACCTAATTCCCCTGCTTTGTGGTAACTGTTTCCATTCATCAACATAATCCAATGACCTCGGAAGGAAATATAGATTTGTTGTTGTCAATTCAAAACAGAAATAAGCTTGGTCACTCTCCAAGGTCACTGCCAATGTTTCTTAATGAGAAACATCTATTTTGTTGAGGCACTGGATAGGTGGGTGCGGAGAGGGTTAGATGGGTTGTTCAATATATCTATTAAACTCTTCTTAAATGAAGAGAAACTTCTTTTTGGAGTGGAAGCCAAGTGACATGGAAAAAGATGATAAATATCACAAATGAAAGAGAACAAATATATAAATAAAAATGAAATTAGAAATGCAATGCAAAACCTTCCACGTTAAATCAGTGGTAAGAACACTGTCTACAGGTGAACTGAGCCATATGAATAGAGAAAGTCTCCTTTTTATCTTTGATTATTTGAGAGTTGTAACCTTTATTTGCTACCAGTATCATGAGATTGGGAAGGGAAACATACATTTTCCACTTTTAGTCATCCAATAATATTTCCTTAGCTTTTCATCTTCTTCGATGTTGGTTTGAAGTTAAATAAAACTTAAGTAGGTGTGTTTTTCTTCCTTGCAAGATTTAATATGTGTGGTGAAGTTCATGCCAGTTGGAGAGTGTGTTATTTATTGATGTTTGATGGCTTGATGTGATAAATGTGTGTTGCTTATCCTATTGTTTCATTTGTTCTTAAAAAAGGAATAGATAAAACGTGTAAGTATACAATTATCAAGTCGGTTCATATAATTAAACAAACCTGGTGTTATTTGTGGTAGAAAATCGTAAATTCAATCTCATTTTGTGACACTTATATTTGTCTTCCAAAATTCAGTAAAGTTTGTTAATTTGTTTACTAATTCACTAGACTGAAAGCACAAAAGCAATGGAAAACAATGAGAATAGGAAAATGAAATAAAGAATAAAAATAGGGAAGTCTTGCTGAAACTATACCAGGCACAATACATAGAATACTGTGAACAGTTTTGGCCTAAAGAAAGACATACTGGAATTGGACGCAGTCCAGAGAAGGTTCACTAGGTTGATCCCAAGGATGGAAGGTTTCTCTTAAGAGGAGAGTTTGAATAATTTGAGCCTGTACTCAATGGAATTTATAAGTGTGAGAGGAGTCCTTAATGAAACATGCAAGATTCTTAGGGGCTTGATAGGGTAGATACGAACAGTTGTTTTCTCTTGTGGAAGAGTCTAAATCTAGAGGGTATAATCACAGAGTAAGGGATCACCAAGTTAGGATAGAGAGGAGGAGGAATTTCTTCTCTCAGAGAATAACGTACCTGTGGAATTCTTTACCACTGAGAGCTGTAGAGGTTGGCTTGGTAGGTATACACATTACTTAGATAGACAGATTTGATGTATCAGTAAGATAATCAAGGGCTATGGGGAGAAGGCAGGAAAGGGGAGCTGAGGATTATCAGATCAGCCATGATCTCATTGAATGGCAGAGCAAACTTGATGGGCCAAATGACTTACTTTTATTCCTATGCCTAGTGGTCACTCTTTCCCGTCTATTGATATTAAAAGTGGATAAAGATGAACTATGGATAAAAGTGGGTATAAAGGGCAAGGATTATAATTGGAGAGCAAGAAGTGTACACAAATATCCAAAACCCAAATCAGTCATAAGAGAAAGCACCAATATTACCTTAGCAACTACAGCCTCTACAGCTGTCCGTGTGTAACAGGAGCGAAGTAGATTCTGTACTTGAGTCACACCCAAAATATCTCCTTTTCTGTCTTTTGCAGCATACTCTGTACTATTCAAGCACTCTAAAACAAATTACAAGTCTAATTCAGTGTATTTGAAATATTATGAACAATACATGAAACTTACAAATTAAAGAGGTCTCTATTATGTATCTATATTTTTATAAACAAGTATTAACATGTTTTGGGTGTTGCTGTGTGCTCTGCAGACATGATACAGTTAATCCTGGATTAACATGATAGTTCCCCATTAAGTAAAACTGCGTAATTCAAAACATATATTCCTTTGGACACCTATGTGATTCAGGTTACATTCTCAGAACATTAACCAAATATAGAATACAAGCACAAAGTTAATATAAAATGCCAAAATAAACATGAAAATTATTTAAAAAGAATATCTTTTAATGATTCTTGCCAAATAGACAAGATTGCTTATCTGGAAGTGGAAAGCATGTCAGTTGAGACCCAATGCTCTTTGGCTATCCATGTTTCACTCACCATGCTCAAATCTAGGCAGCACATCTAATTTAACACTTACTGGGATTGATTTCCTACTGTTCTTAGCTACAGCTTCTTTGCTTTCATGGCTACAGCACATAGGAGCCAGCATACATGAGAGATACCAGTCAATGACTAAAATTAGTGGAATGAAGAAGAACCTTTCCAGGAATGCTGACATTTGGCTTACATTTATTCCTTCATGCTGCTGGATGTTGGGTAAGGGCCACATTTTCATGAATCAGACACACTTATTGCAATGATGAATAGAAAATGACAGGGAAAGGGCATGAAAGTGGACGAAAGGAAAGTCAGATCAGCCATGATGGCATTGAATGGCAGAGCAGGTCAAAGGGGCCAAACTCCTGTTCCTTATGGTCTTAAAGTTAAAAAAAGCCCCGTGTTGTGGTGAAGCCACATTAATCAAGGACTACCTGTAGGCCGTTTCCTTCAGATTGGGTACAGTACTCTTGGGTTTACAACTAAATGATTTTCTTGGGTTTACAACTAAATGATTTTACAACTAAATGATTACTAAATAAATACTTGGGTTTACAACTAAATGATTTTCTTATCAAAATCTAGAGTATCAGTTAAACAAAACACTTCTACAAACCGCTGTTCAACCCAAGTACACTCAGAGTAATATAGTCCAAATCAGGTCTAAAGTTTCTTCCATTAATTTCCAACAATGATGGAAATTGAAACAGAGGCTAGAGGTGAATGCCTCTGATTCACTGAAATTTGTAATTAATTATTGATTCTGTTCCTTTGCTTCATCAAAATGTGGTATATTTATGGCTCAGACGATCCTTACCAGTTTTACATTTCTCATACTCAACTAGGTCTTTCAGCTTCTCAAGCACAATTTTTCCAATGCGAGTGGGTGCTATTATCACTGGTCGCAGAGATGGTGGGTGGCATGGCCTGACCAATGAGTAGGGTATTAATGTAAAGCAATTGCCAGGAGACTTGTCATCTAAAATAAATTAAATTAAAATGTTAGAAATAAAACAATAACTGGACCTTTCAGATTCAAATACAAAAGCGAAGTAAAGCTAGTGATGCTGTATGCAAAATTTGGGGCCCAGCCAGCATGAATGATTTGAGGCAACATCAAATAATATTTGATGAATCCAAACTGTCATCTCAATTGGATGTCACCTTCTTTACAGAATAAATTGAGGGAAAAGGTCCAATTTATATTTATTTAGACTATTGCAAAAGGTTAAGGATTTTAAACTGAAATAATAATCTTAAATTTCGTCTTTGCTTTTCTTATATTAGAGGTCTTCTACTATAAGGTCAGATCACCATTTGAATTTCCGTGATAATAAAGATCATAATAAATTAAATGTTGACGTAGAAGAACACTTTAGTCTTTGGCACACAATTCTTACCTTGTTCTTTGTTGGGATTGATGGTACCATTGTCAAATGATAACCAGTGTGGATTTCTCTGACCTATCTCAGTGCTGACTATTCTCATAAATTTATTTTGGTTTGAAGATGATGTTTTCCGATCTTGCTAGAAAATACAAGCACAGCACAGATTATTAGGAAACAATTTGCATGATGTCTGACCTGAAAACAGCGTGTAATTTATTTCCTGATGAAGGGCTTGTGCCCGAAACGTCGATTCTCCTGCTCCTTGGATGCTGCGTGACCTGCTTTTCTAGCACCACACTCTCGACTCTGATCTCCAGCATCTGCAGTCCTCACTTTCTCCTAGCATGTGACTTATGTCCACTTTCAATGTGTTAAATGCCTCATGATGAATTAATGGATACTTTAAATGGGTGAAATTACTTAAAGTAAATAGTTAAGCCAATACGGTTTATGCTAAGAAACATTTGCCTTACTAACACTGCAGTATTACATGCATATACAGCACATATATATTGAACACGTATGCCACCAAGAGACATGAGACAAACACCACTTCCTGGTTATCAACACAGTTAATTTCAGCCTCACCTTCTGGTATGCAGCTCCAGAGTGCAACACAATTTTCCTAATTCATAAAACTGTATGAGAGGCTTGTCATTGCAAGCATTTGGAGGTTGGATGAAATATGATGTAACCTGCAATTTGTTTATTTTAAGATATGCCTTTCTCAGGAGTGAATTCATTCAATCACATGTATTCCGCATCATATCTCTTAAATGCATCTGCTTTGCCCACCATATATGAAAGCCCACAAAATATTATTAGAAAACACATGCATTGTGTGCATTAGGACTTTGAAGTACAGCCTTAGAGTGCCTTACTGAGACAGCACCATACAACTCATTCAATGAACACCTTTAAGTTGAGGCAAGCTCAATTACATAACATATATACATTCAAACACATAAAAGGTCAGGAGCTATTTCTTTTTCTTCTGATTACTGGGTTTCCAATCCACCTTGGCCTCTTTGCTGATAAAATCTCACCTGTGCAATGACTGAAGCTGTTTTAAAATATGTTTGTTAAAATTACTCTCACCTTTTTATTTGGTGGAGTCTGTTGCATCATTTTCCGAATCATTCCAATCATCAACTGCTGAGCCCTAAATAGACACAAGACCACTCACACTTAGTCTTTATTTGACCAAATACTAATAGAACATAGAACAGTATAGCACAACACAGCCCCTTCGGTCCATGAAGTTGTGCCAACCTTTTTTCCTACTTGAATAAATAATGGTATACAGAATTAGGTATCCGGATAGGACTTTCTCCTTAACTGAGACTAAGGGCAGTATTCCTTAGCAGGGGCAGCATGGTGGCTCAGTGGTTAGTACTGTTGCCTCACAGATGCCCTGTATTCGATTCTAGCCTCTGTGTGGAGTTTGCACATTCTCCCCATGTCTGTGTGGGTTTGCTCTGGTTTCCTCCCACAGTTCAAAGATGTGCAGGTCAGGTGAATTGGCCATGCTAAATTGCCCATTGTGTTAGGTGCATCATTCAAAAGAAAATGGGTCTGGGTGAGTTACTCTTTGGAGGGTTGGACTTGTTGGGCTGTTTCCATACTGTAGGTAATCTAATCATACAGATTGGGACTTAAACCTGAAAAATTTCTGGATTATAAAAGCAAGATACTGTAGATGCTGGAATTCAGAATTTTTTTTAAAAATCAGTAAGTTCTGGAGAAACTCAGCAGGTCTGGAAGCAGCTGTGGAGAGAGAAATAAAGTTGATTTTGGAACTGTTCCAAACAGAAGTTAACTTTTCTCCTCAGATGTTTCCAGACCTGCTGCATTTTCCAGCACTTTTTTTTATTTCTGAAGAAATCAGTCTGTATGGTTCTGAAAAGGACTGACAATGATATTTTTAATATGGAATTCTATCTTTTAAACATATGTAGGCCAATTAAAGTCATTCTTCTTTTACACAATGTATTGACTTAAGCTAAATTAATTAAACCCCAAGATTACTGAAGCTGAGTCTAATGGCATAAGTATCACCTGGAAGAAAGTGTTTTGACTCAGTACAAACTATGATGTGGAGGTGCCAATGTTGGACTGGGTTGAACAAGGTAAAAAATTTCATAACACCAGGTTATAGTCCAACAGGTTTATTTGAAACACTGGCCTTCGGAGCGCTGCTCCTTCATCAAGTGTTAGTGAGAGACCTTAGACACAGAATTTATGAGGAAAATATCAAACAGTCATACAACTCATGTGAACAAATTGGACGCACATAACATGGCTCTTTAATCTTTAATCGGTTGAAATGGAGGTGCAGATTTTGGTTGATTAATATGCAAATCCCAGCATTTCTTTTTTAAGCCACTGCCCTAAGACAAGTTAAGGTGTTATCAATATAAAGGAGGAGTGTTTTCAAATAAACCCATTGGACTATAACCTTTATAGTGTGGTTTTGACCCAGCACAGACTAGTCATTAGACCTGCAACCTGCTAATTCTGTATGGTTGGCTTACATGTTGGAAAGCATTCATCAGCTTCTATTTAATTTATTTATAGTTTTATAGGCTAGATCAAGTTTATGCTTGGAATGTTTCCTGACCAAGTATAATATATGACATAATCACATCAGTCAGTTCAGAATCTGTTGGTCAAGACTTAAAACACTACTCCAGAATAATGAGACCCACATTCACAACATTACTCCTCACAGACTAAGTCCGTAATCCTGACAAGAGCATAGGAAAAATTTGAGCATTTTAGTCAACCTAAGCAGTTCAGCATCTAGCAGCCCATCACAAAATTACCATAACTGTTCACTTATAGGATATTCTTACATAGAACAAAAGGAATATAATTATTAGGTTAAAAAAAATTAAATTTAACAAGCAGTAATGTTCTGCTTTGACTGTCCCTGTGTGGAAATGTACCAACCAGAAATACAAAACAGAGATGTTCAAAGGTAAAAAAGCAATTTTCTTCCACAGCAAAACACGTTAAATTATCCAAGTAAAATCAAGAACTGTAGATATTGGAAATCTGAAATTCCTGTTTTTGTTTTGTCATCCAAGGGGCAGGCAGTACTTCAATTTTTCGTTCGCAGTGTCACAGACTGCAGAAGTGCAAGCTTGACTTTCCTATGTCATAATCCTGTCAAATTTCATTTGTTTGTGCAGTATTAAGGAGGCAGCATGAAATGGCTGACCTTGGCTTAACAACTCTCTAAAAGAGGATGCAAAAAGCAGGTGGATAATCATCACAGGCCATAGTTCCAGAGCTTGCAGGAACCAGCTTGTAAGACAACAAAATGTACATACATTATGTATACTAGAAATTACCATCAACATTCATTCTTTTTGAAAAAAAATGCTGCAGTGCTCGAAATTAAACACATTTATTATAGTTCAGATGGGTCTCCAAAGCTGAAATCTTCATCAACAAGACATGCTTACCGATAGTAATTTGGAATAGTTCCTCCTTCCATGTCTGCCATTGTGTTAGGATTCACTCTGAATACTTTCCACTCATTATTGCCTTTGTGAATGGTGTTAGTGATGTGCAGGATTTCATTGCATTGGACAGTAAATCCTCCAATAGCCCCACTTTCCTTATCAAATGGAACATTGACGCGGATGTAGAATGAATCACCAGAGGTAGCAATCTTCTTCTCAATATTTTCCACCAATGTTTGATAAGCTAATTAAACAAAACACATAATGTATGCTCTCTGTTGTATTTTATTACATCACAGCTTAACGTCAACATAGATATTAAGCTGAAGATATAAAATTACAAGAGGTTTTAAATTATTGCCTAAGTTCAAATGTAACAGATTGAGCAGGTAGTATTATATGAAAAAAAATTCATATCAAATAAGGTATGAAAATTAAGCAACACAGTTTTCAATTTGTACCAGGGCAGGCAGAGTTTTTTTTAGTATGTTCCCAATTCACTGTAATTCTTATTTTCTCTATTTGAGGAGAAAAATACACAATTAGAACAAATAATGTGGTGTGGCATAAGATCCATGAGTTACCATACCTGCCACATATAATGTGACTTGCTGGAAATTTGCTTAAATGTTTGTGACAGCCATGAAAATTATGGTTCATGAGTGGAAAAATTCACACCCTGAAGATTAACTTATAGTCAAAACATCCATCCATCTACATTTTAATTCCCCAAAGTCTGTAAATTCATAGAGCAAGGTTGAGGTTGATGTACCTGGTGTTGGAAGGCACAGTTCAATGACTGGGGTGAAAAGAAAACTTTGAAATTGATTTAGGGAGATTGTGGTAATTTTGAAATGCATAGGACTATGACACAATATCAAGCAAATCATTAAACATGTATTCTTTTTTCCTACCTAACAATGTATCTAACAATGTGGATGAGTAAAGTCTACTTAAAATAGACACAAACACTGCTATTTATCCAATATTGGGTAATTGAGTATATTTTTCCTCAACCACATGGTCTCTCTTGGCTGGCAAAATACTCCAAGATCAGTCAGAAGGCATTCCAAATTGAAAAAAAAAATTATTGCTGTGGCTCCATTCTACAAATTATATAACACTTTCACATCCCATTAAAAGGAATATCAAATTAAGCATGTGAAAAATTTAGTTTAAAAATTTATCCTGTCATAATTCCACAGCACTGCAATGTGATGATTAACTGGAGGCGAATAAGCATCTGCAATTCATATTTTTAATTAGCCTTATCAATTGGATTCTCTAATTGTTGAATTATAATTAATCCAAACATTCTTTTGTTTCATTCTAACAATTTTGTGAATGTTATCATCTAACCAGCAGATAGTAATTTGGAAAGGTTGGTGAGCCAATGTGGATTAACTGAAAAGAATTGCACCACGTCCCATTCACCGAGCATTCTGTGCTCAGTGATTTTATACAGCTTCTCATCTTTGTTCGTTGGGGCCGTGAGTTCTGAATTTTCCTTCCTACACTTATGTGCTCTATATCTTGCTTTGTTCCTCCTGGACATTTCTTAAAATCTAGCATTTATTAATCATCCTAATAAGTGCAAATTGAAACAACAAATTCATAACAGCACAAAATAGACATTAATTGATGTTTACAAAGGGTCAAATCTCTCATAGTTTTCTTATTAAAATTTCAAAAGTTTGATCTTTTCTGAAATCATCGACAGTACACTTGATTATATTGGCAGGACATTGGCAATGTTGGTTTAATATACCTTAGATCAAGGACAAAGCATTTTTTCAATTTGTTGTAGAACTCACCCTCTGCCTTATGCCTTATGACTAAACAGCACATTCCTTTAATTTGCTTCAATGTCCAAACAGCCTCCTCCAAACTGGCATCCTCTAGTACGGTCTTCTTTGGATCTCTGCCATTATTTTCCACCTGCAAATTAATCAAATCAGTCTTCCAGAAAAGCATCAGTCCTATACAGCCAAACAATTCCATTTTCAACATAATTGACACATTTATGCAACTGCTTTTTTACATTGAAATTTGTATGGAAGCCAAGGAGTAGATTTGAAAATATCATAAGTAGGTATTGACAGTATATTAGAGTCCAACTATAATATGGTGTTTTGAAAATGAGAAATACTTTATCATCAAGTTTGGATTTTGGAACACAACCAGCACTTGTGGGATATATTCTCATGAAAGTAAAATTTCAATTGAAGATGCATTTTGTTATAAAAGTGACTGAAGAAATGAAATATGTGAAATAATCTGAAAAGGAAACATGGTGCTACAAATGTGAGAAAAATTAGAAAGGTGTGTACAACCTCCCTGCAACATGATAATTTTCTCATTGACTTATCGTCATAAATTAATTGCAACATCCAGGCATTGTCAGTCACAATACTACAAGAACAAGTGAGAATTTAGAAGAGTGTTCAGCAATATGTTAAAGTTGGGAAAGGAAATTAATTACTACGTGAACTGAGAGGTGAAAGTAGCAACACTTCTTTTTTACCCACCTCTAGTCTTGATGTTATACATTGTCTATGAGCAATGGTTGCACTTTGATACCTTACCTTTATTATGTGTATGCCCTTTTAAACAATGTGTGTTGGCAGACTATCTCACTCAGCCTCTCCTCATCCACTGTCCATTCATACATGTATTCAATTGCATGTATAGCATGGAGCTGGACTTCTGAGTTTTTTGCCCTGCTTTACTTCTAGAGCCATAAAGTTTACCCTTTATGATGCTACTGAAAAATCAGTTAAGGGAGCACACCTTGAAGGTTGAACCCAGGAGCTCCCATATCTCCATGAACCAGAAATTGAGTACAGCTTAGTTAAGTCTTGGACAAGTTTGCCAAATAGCTGTAGTCTGCATGCTCTGGACAACTGAAAAACCTCCACACCTTATCAGCCTCAGACGATTCTAACTTGGCAAATCAAAATTGGTATTAGATCGTTTGCAGATGGTTAATGACAGATCCATCAGCTGTGTTAGGACTCCTCTGGGAAGCTGGTTTACTCTGAATGGAGCAGGCACCAGGTCAGATTCTGAAGCTGGTCACCACCGGAAATGTTACTATTAATTTGGGAGTTTTAAATTCATGTGGAGCCAGGAAGAGCAGGTGTACTTCCCTCTTAGCAATAAAGAGTTTTGCAGCAGGATACAGACCCCTAACAAACAGAAAAGAAAGTAATAAGCATGATTGGATGTGCTGCCCCAATTCTTCTCACCAATCCCAACACTATCAGTCACCCAATCCTCTGACCCATCTTGACCTTTTATTCCCAAGCCTGATTTCAAGCAATGTTAAATTTATATCTTCAAAAGCATACTTCTGAGCAATCAGAATCCCTGAAACTAGGGGGAAAAAAAGTCAATATTCTATACAGTCTCTAAAATTAAAATGTTGGACTCTTTATATAATAAACAAAAAATCATCATTTAAAAATTCAAAGCTATAACTTTTGAGAATACGTTCATCAATTTCACAGCCAATCACGCTCATTACTTTCTTTCCTGTTTGTTAGGGATCTGTATCCTGCTGCAAAACTCTTTATTGCTATGGGGGAAAGCTAATGACCCACTCCAAAATCAATTACCGATTGAAGGAGTACAAGAAAAACAAAATTTCACACAGCCTCTCCTCTGTGGTACAGTCAAGCTCACCATCTGCAGAACTGCAAGTCCAAATGAAAACTTTACAGCTAAGAGTCCCCAGTGGGTCACATGCACACAGGAATGTGACTTCAAATATTTGAAAATCAAAACATATCCTTTGCACATACAAAATGTGTTCACTGGTAGAATACACAATTCATTTAAAATTAAATTATGAAATACAGATCCATTGGATGGAGACAATAAAAGTCTCAGCATGCAAAAACTATCATAAGACTGACTTTAATGGGTTATCTGCTTTTACAACAGGGTGAAAGAACCATTACCTATGTTTGCCTCACTTTTTATTTGTTTCTCCATCACCTCACTGTCGAAGTATGTAAATATATAACTTTTTTTATTAATTAAGTATATTTTTGGAAATAAAAAAAAGTGGCGAAAGTGAGATCCTTCTGCCAGAGTTAAATGTGGGTCCGTTCAGTTATTGGACCCTCCTCATGCCTCAAATGCATGTAAATATAGTATTGTACAAGTAAGAGATGCTTTTAGTTTGTTTGTTTCTTGGATAGTCAAACACCAATGTTTTGATTGTTTACTTGATATGCTACTGCAGAGAACTGAATTGCGTTTATAATTGTGTGAATATATACACATATATAAAAAGATATTTTTTATGAATAAAGTATATTTTTGAAATAAAACAAAAACTGTTGCATTCACGTGAACATACAAATTAGAAACAGGCGTAGACCACTGGATTCCTTGAGCCTGCTCTGTCATGCAATTAGATCATGGCTGATCTGATAACTCCACATTCCTGATGAAGGTTTTTTGCCCGAAACATCGATTTTCCTGCTCCTCAGATGCTGTCTCACCTAGGGAAGGCTGGATGACTAAATTGAGGTGAAAATGTGTTGCTGGAAAAGCGCAGCAGGTCAGGGAGCAACCAAGGAGCAGGAGAATCGACGTTTCGGGCATGAGCCCTTCTTCAGGAAATTCCTGAAGAAGGGCTCATGCCCGAAACGTCGATTCTCCTGCTCCTTGGATGCTCCCTGACCTGCTGCGCTTTTCCAGCAACACATTTTCAGCTCTGATCTCCAGCATTTGCAGTCCTCACTTTCTCCCTGACTAAATTGATGGTTTGGTTAAGAAAAAGAAGGAAGCATATGTAAGGTATAAACAGGATAGATCGAGTGAATCCTTAGAAGTGTATAAAGGCAGTAGGAGTATACTTGAGAGGGAAATCAGGAGGGCAAAAAGGGACATAAGGATAGCTTTGGCACATAGAATTAAGGAGAATCCAAAGGGTTTTTACAAATATGTTAAGGACAAAAGGTTAACTAGGGAGAGAATAGGGCCCCTTAAAAACCAGCAAGGTGGCCTTTGTGTGGAGCCGCAGAAAATGGGGGAGATACTAAACAAGTATTTTGCATCCGTATTTACTGTGGAAAAGGATATGGAAGAGACAGAATGTAAGGAAATAGATGGTGACACCTTGCAAAATGTCCATATCACAGAGGAGGAAGTGCTAGATGTCTTGAAACGCATAAAGGTGGATAAATCCCCTGGACCCGATCAGGTGTACCCTAGAACTCTGTGGGAAGCTATAGAAGTGATTGCTGGGCCTCTTGTATCATCGATTTGTATTTGTATCATCGATAGTCACAGGTGAGGTGCCGGGAGACTGGAGGTTGGCTAACGTGGTGCCACTGTTTAAGAAGGATGGTAAGGACAAGCCAGGAAACTATAGACCAGTGAGCCTGACGTTGGTGGTGGGCAAGTTGTTGGAGGGAATCCTGAGGGAGAGGGCGTACATGTATTTGGAAAGAGAAGAACTGATTAGGGATAGTCAACATGGCTTTGTGAATGGGAAATCATGTCTCACAAACTTGATTGAGTTTTTTGAGGAAGTAACAAAGAGGATTAATGAGGGCAGAGAGGTAGATGTGATCTATGTGGATTTCAGTAAGGCGTTCGACAAGGTTCCCTTTGGGAGACTGGTTAGCAAGGTTAGATCTCACGGAATACAGGGAGAACTAGCCATTTGGATACAGAACTGGCTCAAAGTTAGAAGACAGAGAGTGGTGGTGGAGGGTTGTTTTTCAGACTGGAGGCCTGTGACCAGTGGAGTGCCACAAGGAT
>NC_057733.1:36847707-36853452 GCF_004010195.1 Chiloscyllium plagiosum | reverse complement strand
AGGAAGGGTTTGGAGGGATATGGGCCGGATGCTGGCTGGTGGGACTAGATTGGGTTGGGATACCTAGTCGGCATGGACGGGTTGGAGCAAAGGGTCTGTTTCCATGCTTTACATCTCTATGACTCTATGACCTACTGTGCTTTTCCACCACAACTCTAATCTTGACTCTAATATCCTGCATCTGCAGTACCCACTTCTGCCTACCCTCTATAACTTTTCACCTTCTTGCTTATCAAGAATATATCTACCTCTGTGTCAAACACATTCAAAGAATTTGCTTCTATAGCATTTTGAAGGAGAAAATAGTGATAGGCTCGCAATCCTCTGCACGTAAAAGATTTACTTTATCTCTGTCTTAAATCAGCAACCTCTTATTTTTAAATAGTAATGCTTAGTTCTAGATTTTCCCACAAAGAAAACACTCTTTCCACAATCACTATCAACAACTCTCAGGATATTACATGTTTCAATCATGTTGTCTCTTCTAAACTACAGTAGGAACATATCTACCCAGTCCAATCTTCCCTCATAAGACAGCTCATCCATTCCAGGTATCAGTAATTGCTCCTCTAATTTGCATGTGATGCGTGGCTTCTGCTTCTGGACGCCCTGCTGCTGTCACACCTCAGAAGTCCAAGAAAAATTACGAGGAACATTGAACTGTTTCCGCTGCACTTGTATACTTTTCTAAATATGAAGATCAATGTTGTACACAGTACTCCAGATGTGGTTTCACCAGTGCTCTGTATGAATGAAACGTAACCTTCCATTTTGGTATTCAATTCTCCAAAGAACAAGCAACATTCTTCTACCAGCTTTCCTATTTACTTGTATCCGCGCAATATATTATTGCGAATCATGCACCCAGCTTTCTCTGCACCTAAGCTCAGCAATCTTTCAACATTTACAGAATGTGTTTCTTCTCCATTCTTCCTGCCAAAGTAGACAATTGTTACATTTTCCCACATTATTCTCCATTTGCCACTTCATTTCCCTTTCACTTGACTTGTCTATATCTCTACCTCATGTCAGCATCACAAATTACCTTCCTACCTATCCATGTATCACCAGCAAATTGAGCCACATTATCTTTGATACCTTTATCCAAGCCATTGATATCGATTGTAATAAGTTGAGATCTCAGCATTGACTCTTGTGGCATACCACTGTGGCATCCCCTGCAATTCTAACAACTTGCTTCATACCACTTCCCTGTGAATTCCTGATTTAGAGTTATTTCTGGGTGCTTACTTCTATCTTCCATCACAATGAGCAGAAAACTACTCATTTATGCCTGCTCTCTCTTGTTAGCTAGCCAATATTTTATCCATATCATATGCTACTTGGAACACCATGAGCTTTTACTTTTTGTAATGGCCTTTGACATGGCACCTTGCCAAATGCCTTTTAGAAATTTAAGTCAAAGAGTGTGGTGCTGGAAAAGCACAGCCAGTCATGGAGCATCTGAGGTGCAGGTGAATCGACATTTTGAGCATAAGCCCTTCATCAAGAATGAGGCTTGTGACCCAAGGGCGCTGAGAGATAAATGGGAGGGCATGGGGCTGGGGAGGGGAAATGCAATAGGTAGATGAAGATGGGAGTGAAGGTGATAGACCGGAGAGGAGGGTGGAGTGGATAGGTGGGAAGGAAGATGGACAGGTAAGACAGGTCAAGAGGGCGGTGCTGGCAGGTTGGATCTGGGATAAGGTGGAGGGAGGAGAAAAGAGGAAACTGATGAAATCCACATTGATCCCTTGTGGTTGGAGGGTCCCAAGGTGGAAGATGAGGCATTCTTCCTCCAGGCATCGGGCGGTTAGGTTTTGGTGGTGGAGGAGGCCCAGAACCTGCATGTCATTGGCAGAGTGGCAGGAGGAGTTAAAGTGTTCGGCAACAGAGAAGTGGGGTTGCTTGCTGCGTGTGTCCCAGAAATGTTCTCTGAAACGCTCCGCAAGTTGGTTTCCTGACTCCCCAATGTAGAGGAGACCACATCGGGAGCAGCGGACATAGTAGATGATGTGTGTGGAAGTACAGGTAAATCTCTGTTGGATACGGAAGGATCCTTTGGTGTCTTGCATGGAGGTAAGGGAGAGGTGCAGGTTTTGAATTTATTGCAGTGGCAGGGGAAGGTGCCGGGAATGGAGGATGGGTTGGTGTGGGGGAGCGTGGAACTAACAAGGGAGTCGTGGAGGGAATGATCTCACCGGAACGCAGATAGGGGTGGAGAGGGAAATATGTCCCTGCGATGGAGTCTGTTTGTAGGTGGCGGAAATGGCGGAGGATGATGCGATGTATCTGGAGGTTGGTAGGCTGGAAGGTGAGGACTGTGGGGTTCTGTCCTTGTTGCGATAGGAGGGGTGAGGTTCAAGGGTGGAGGTGCGGTAAGTGGAGGATCCTCGATTCTCCTGCTCCTCAGATGTTCCCTGACCGGCTGTGCTTTTCCAGCACCACACTCTTTGACTCTGATCTCCAGCAACTGCAGTCCTCACTTTCCCCTATCTTGGAGGACTGGTGCAGAGATGATGGGCCAAATGGGCTCTTTCAGTACAATAGGGCTTTTTTATTATATTATTAGCTCGCTCACTCTCGTATTTCATCTTCTTTGCCCCTTATTGCTTTTTCATTATCCTCTTCTTTTTAAAGGCTTCCTTCAACTTCAACGCCAGAGTATCTGGAATAAGGTAGGTGATCTTGCAGCATGGATAGGTATCTGGGACTTCGATATTGTGCCCATTTCGGAGACATGGATAGCGCAGGGTCAGGAATGGATGTTGCAGGTTCCAGGGTTTAGACCTTTCATTAAGATCAGGGAAGGCAGTAAAAGAGGGGGGGTTGTTAGTCATGGACAGTTAAACAGTGGCTGAAAGAACTTTTGACAAGGATTTGTCTACTGTGGTGGTATGGGCTGAGGTTAGAAACAGGAAAGAAGAGGTCACACGCTGGGAGTTTTTATAGACATCTGCAAAGCTCCAGGGATGTGGAAGAGAGAATTGGCAAAACGATTCCAGGCAGGAGTGCAAGAAACAGGGTGGTCAATATGGGGTACTTTAACTTCCCCAACATTGACTGGAAATGCGATAACTCTATATGTCGGATGGATCAATTTTTGTCCAATGTGTGCAAGAGGCTTTCCTGACACAGTATGTTGCAGAGCTAACAAGAGGTCAGGCTACATTGGATCTAGTACTTGGTAATGAAACAGGCTAGGTGTTTGATTTAGTGGTAGGTGAGCACTTTGGAGAGAGTGACCATAATTCAATTACATCTAGGTTAGCAATGGAAAGGGATAGAGATGGGGGAAGGGTAATTATAATGCAATTAGTCAAGACTTAGGAGGAATAGAATGGGATAGCAAAACACAGGGGATGGGGACAATCGAAACGTGGAACTAGTTTAAGGAACAGATATTGCGTGTCCATGATAGGTATGACTCTGTTAGGCAGGGAGGAACTGATAAGGTAAGGGAACTGTGGTTTACTAAAGAAATTGTACCTGTTATTAAGCGGAAGAGGGAGGCTTATGTGACGTTGAGATGAAATGGTTCAGATGAGGCGATGGAGAGTTACAGATTAGCTATGAAGGATTTAAAGAGAACGTTAAGAAGAGCAAGGTGGGGACATGAGCAATATTTAGCAGCTAGAATAAAGGATAACTAAAGCTTTCTATAGGTATGTGATGAATAAAAGGATGACAAGGGTAGGAATAGGGCCAGGCAAAGACAGAAGTGGGAAGTTGTGTATGATCCCTGTGAAGATCGGAGAGGTGCTAAATGAATATTTCTGATCTGTTTTCACTCAGGAAAAGGAGAATATTGTAGAGGAGAAGACTGAGATACGGGCCACTAGGCTTAAAAGGATTGAGGTTAGTAAGGAGGAGATGTTATCAATTCTAGAATGTGTGAAAGTGGATAAGTCCCCTGTGCTGGATGGGATTTATCCAAGGATTCTCTGGGAAGCTAGGGAGGAGATGGTGGAGCCTTTAGCTTTGATCTTTGAGTCATCATTGTCTACAGGATTAGTACCAGAGGACTGGAGGATTGCAAATGACCCAGGTACTTATAGACCAGTGAGCCTTTTGTCTGTTGTAGGAAAAGTTTTGGAAAGGATTATCAGAGATAGGATTTATAATCATCTTGCAAGCAACAATTTGATTAGAGATAGTCAATATGGTTTCGTCAAGGACAGGCTGTGTCTCACAAACCTCACTGAGCTTTTTGAGAAGGTGACCAAGCATGTGGATGAGGGTAGGGCAGTTGACATGGTGTACATGGACTTCAGTAAAGCCTTTGATAAGGTCCCACATGGTAGGCTATTGGAGAAAATGCAGAGGCATGGGATTGAGGGGATATGGCAGTTTGGATTAGAAACTGGTTTTCTGTAAGAAGGCAGCAAGTGGTGGTTGATGGAAAATATTCAGCCTGGAGTCTGGTTACTAGTGGTGTGCCACAAGAATCTGTTTTGGGACTACTGCTGTTTGTCATTTTTATAAATGACTTGGATGCAGGCATAGGTGGATGGGTTAGTAAGTTTGACATGACACTAAAGTTGGTGGAGTGGTGCACAGTGTGGAAGAATGTTGCAGATTGCAAGAGGACTTGGATAAACTGCAGAATTGGGCTGAGAGGTGACAAATGGAGTTCAATGCAAATAAATGTGAAGTGATTCACTTTAGGAAGAATAACAGGAAAGCAGAATACTGGGTCAATTGAAAGATTCTTGTTAGTGTGGATGTGCAGAGGGATCCTGGTGTCCATGTACATAGATCCCTGAAAGTTGCCACCCAGGTTGATAGTGCTGTTAAGAAGGCATACAGTGTGTTAGTTTTTATTGGTAGAGAGATTGAGTTCCTGAGCCGTGATGTCATGCTGCAACTATACAAAACGCTAGTGCAGCATCACTTGGAATATTGTGTACAGCTCTGGTCACCCCAATACAGGAAGGATGTGGAAATATTGGAAAAGGTGCAGAGGAGATTTACCAGGATGTTGCCTGGTCTGGAGCAAAGGTCTTATGAGGAAAGGCTGAGGTACTTGGGTCTGTTCTCATTGGAGAGAAGAAGGCTAAGAGGGGATTTAATAGAGACATACAAGATAATCAGAGGATTAGATAGGATTACACAGTGAGAGTGTTCTTTCCCTTGGAATGATGATGTCAGTTTCTTCATTGGAGAGAAGAAGGCTAAGAGGGGATTTAATAGAGACATACAAGATGATCAGAGGATTAGATAGGATGGACAGTGAGAGTGTTCTTTCCCTTGGAATGATGATGTCAGTTTCTATGAGCAGGCATAGCTGCAAATTGAGGGGTGATAGATTTAAGACAGATGTCAGAGGCAGGTTCTTTACTCAGAGCATGGTAAGGGCATACCCTGCCTGCCAAGGTAGTTAACTCAGCCATATTAGGGAGATTTAAACAGTCATTGGATAAGCAAATGGATGATGATGGGATGGGCTTAGATTAGTTAACAGGTTGGCGCAGCATCGAGGGCTGAAGGGCCTGGTCTGTGCTATATTGTTCTATAATCAATATTCCCAATTCCCTGGTTTCCTACCAATCATCACCACACTGTATGCTTTTTCTTTGTTTTCATGCTGTCCATGAATTCCCTTGTCAGTCATGGTTGCCTCATCCTCCCCTTAGAGGACAAAGTGAGGTCTGCAGATGCTGGAGATCAGAGCTGAAAATGTGTTGCTGGAAAAGCGCAGCAGGTCAGGCAGCATCCAAGGAACAGGAGAATCGACGTTTTGGG
>NC_057733.1:36778755-36846231 GCF_004010195.1 Chiloscyllium plagiosum | reverse complement strand
TTCCACCTATCGCATTTCCAACGCCCCTCCCCCAAGTCCCTCCTCCCTACCTTTTATCTTAGCCTGCTGGACACACTTTCCTCATTCCTGAAGAAGGGCTTATGCCCGAAACGTTGATTCTCCTGTTCCTTGGATGCTGCCTGACCTGCTGCACTTTTCCAGCAACACATTTTCAGCTCATCCTCCCCTTAATATGTTTCATCTTCCTTAACATGAATATCTGCTGTACGTCCTCAATTAACCCCAGAAACTTCTGTCATTGCTGCTCTACCATCTTTCCTGCTAGCCTTCTCTACTAGTCGACTCTGCCAAGCTCCTCCCTTATGTCTTGTACAGGGTAGTTATCTTTATTCAATTGTAATACTGTTTCATCTGATTCCAGCTTCTCCCTCTCAAACTCCAGGGTGAATTCTATCATATTATGGTCACTGCCTCCCTGGGGATTCCTTCACCTTAAGTTTCCTAATCAAGTCTGTCTCATTACACATCACACATCCAGAATTCCTGTTCCCTCATGGGCTGCACCATAAGCTACAGCAAAAAAACGATCTCATATACATTCCACAAGTTCCTTTCCTTGAGATCAACTACCAAACTGATTTTCACAGTCCACCATGATTATTTTAATATCTTTCATACGTATCTTTTTTATAACCTGATTTGTTTTCTTCCACACATCCTGATTAATGCTAGGAAGGCTGTACACAACTCCCACCAGGGCACTTTTCTCTGAGCCTTTCCTCAACTCTACCTACACAGTTTCTTCTATCTCTATATCATTTCTTGCTATTGATTTAGTTTCATATTTTACAAACAAAGCTGCCCACACCCCCAGCCTCAATGCTTGTCCTTTCCAATAGAACATGTACCCTTGGATATTTAGTTCCCAGTTCTGATCCCCTTGCAGCCACATAACTGGTACCTACAACATCTTACCTGCCAATTTCAATCTGCGCTACAAGCTCATTTACCTTTTTTCATATACTGCTTGCATTTAAGTACAATGCCGTTAAGTCCTGTCTTGACTGCCTTCCCCTTATCTGCTGTGCCTGAAGTTAGTTTCCATACTCGGTCCTATTACTTGTTTTGGAAACTTCAATAATCTCTGCTGAGCCCATCTCCTTTTAGTTTTTTCCCTAATTATCCATGCAACTGAACACACCCCAGTCCCACTGTTCAAATCATCTACCATCTCATTATTTTCCACTATTAATTTCTCAGACTCATTTGCAATAGGACCAATACTTTTTTTCATTCACTTTTTTTGAAAGAGTAACTCTGCCTATCTATTTTTGTATTTCTAGCTAGCCTTTTGATGTAGTATAAGTTTTTTCTCCTTACTGATCTATTGACTATACTTTGCTGTATTCAATATTGTATCCAATCTATCCAAGCTTGCCATCCATCTTTGTGTTTTTCTTTTAATTTGATACTATCTCTAACTTCTTTAGTTAACCACAGATGGTAAGTCCTCCCCTTGGAATTTTTGTTTCTCGTTGGAACTACTCTGTATTTTAAAGCATCCTCATAAATATTTGCCACAGTATCTCTGTTTACCAGTCCCGTAACCAAATTTGACAGTTCACTTTAGCTAGTTATGATCATGCTGTCATAATTGTTCTTATTTTAATTTAAAATATTAATCTTGCACCCTCTTTCTCTCTCTCTCTCAAACTATGGAAATTTAACCCTTTTGTGATCACTGCTACCTAAATGCACCTTCACTATAAGGTAATTAATTAATCCCTATCTCATTGCACAAAACCAGATCTAGAATAGCCTGCCATCTGGTTGTTTCCTGAAAGTGTTGTTCTAACAAACTATCCTGAAAACATTCTATGAGCTCCTCACCTGGGCTTTTCGTCCATCTGATTTTTCAATTAAAATCCTCCATGACTTCCATCATGCCTTTCTAACAAGCTCCCTTTATTTTTTTCTTTATACTCTAACTGTCAGGGGGCCTGTTCATCACTACCACAAGTGACTTCATTAGAATTGAAATAGTAAAGTTCAATAAATGTTATATGTGAAATATAGATAAAATTAGGTTCTTAGAAAGTGAGAAGAATTGCCCTTACTTACCAAATTCCCTGTACCCCATTAAAAATCACACTCAACAGAAAGCAGTAAGCATGAAAGCAAACATTTTAAAGTATTGAATAAATGTTCAATAAATGTTCAAATGTTTCGATATAGATACTTGTGTAATTTCCACGTATCTCCAAGGCATAGCATACAGCACTTGACATACAATAGTTCCAATGAGAAACAAAAATTCCAAGGGGAGGACTTACCATCTGTGGTTAAATAAAGAAGTTAGAGATAGTATCAAATTAAAAGAAAAACACAGATGGATGGCAGGCTTGGATAGATTGGATACAATATTGAATGTAGCAAAGAATAGTCAAAAGATCAGTAAGGAGAAAAACTTATACTATATCAAAGGGCTAGCTAGAAATACAAAAATAGATAGGCAGAGTTACTCTTTCAAAAAGTGAATGAATTAAGTATTGGTCCTATTGAAAGTGAGTTTTATTTTAGTTTCAGTGACAAGCGTGCCTGTAACGTTACCATCATGATCTGAAATCCTGGCTCAAGGCCACAGGCTATTGCTGGAGATCCAGGTTTGATTTTGTGAATGAATATTCCAGTTGAATTCCCACCAATTATTTCAATTTGATCCAGAATTCCATCTCCATTGAATTTATATGAAGATATTTTGCTCATTAACTTCATATGAGGAGGTCCTCGTAGAAATGGCCTACAGCAAAAAAACAGAATTTGGGAATTAGAATTCACTCTATTGAGAAATTATTTTCATTTTCATTTTATTTCACATATTGGAAGATCAAATAAAACACAAAAAGTATCAGGAGCATACAAACAGTACTGTTGTCAGACATTTTCACTTTCACACATGAAGGTAAGGCCTCTTTTAAGGAAACTAGTATCACTTCCAGAAATGTGAGGTCTTTATGAAATTAGATAGGGTCAACAATGGAACACTTGGATTATTTCTGTCAAAATTGATTAATATGCTTGACCCAGGTATCCTTTGTAGATGTTTTGTTGATAGCCTTTCCCTTTGATTGTATGCCTCCTCCAACTAATTAGCAGCAATGCTCTTAAATAGAACTTTGTTTTGGAGGAGCCAAATGTAATAGTGAAAATATCATCTATAAAGAATGGTATAATTTGCAAAGTCAACTAATGTAAATGAACAAAACTTTAAAAATATAGCAAATCTGGAGACTGTGTTGTCTGTTATCCTTCATGTTGAAGGCGAAATTGTGTGGTCACACCCTTAAGGATAAGAATACTACTAATTCAACCAAACTGTCAGTAATCTGATCTCACCGTTATATGGCATTATAAGAGAACACTTATTGCTATGAAGTTACCATAGATTCAACATATATGCCCTATACCTAGAGGATGAAAAGATGGATCATACTAGAACCCTGGGCCTACTCAGAGGATTATATGATTATAATGTACAATCTTTAGACAAGTCCATTACGCAAAAATATATGGTCCATCTTAACACATTTGTTAAAAAGCTGAGATTAAGTGTTAACATATTTTATGCAAAGAATGAAAGGGGGAATGTAGTGATGATGCAGCCTAGACTTCATTGTTTACTGCTATTACTCTATTTAAAGCAAAATCTTTCTTTTATTTCTCCTCAGCAATATGGAAGAAAACATTTGAAAAACTACTACTTTGATTTTACTTAAATAAAATAAAATGTATTGTTTACCAGTCTTGTTCAGGTGGTGTGGTGGCTCCAGTCATAGACAATAAGCTTTCAGGTGATGGTTCAGACTTTTTGAATGGTACTGAAATGAATTTGACACAATTTAGATTTGATTTGTGCTGATAATTAATGCTCCATTGCACTTACATTCTTAGTCCATTTTCACTGACCAAATAAGTCAAATGCAAACTTAAAAGAAATACATTCCTTTACCAATTTAAATGTGATACCTTTATTTGTAAGTTGAATTGTAGCAAAGTATGTACACCCACAATATGGTGCAAGCTTTCTTTGCAACTTTCAGCAAATAACTGGCTCATAGGATTGATTTTGAAGGTACATTTCTGCACTGATATCATCAATATTAGCTGTTATTCATTTGAATTATCAGCTCAAGTGTTGCAAAACATGGCCAGACAATCTCTCTGAAATTTAAGTGTCATTGCACTCCTACCTATTACACACATTATCTGAAAATGTTATATCTGCACCAAGTAGTGATGTAGTAGGTGATAGTGCAGAGATGCAGTGCAACATGAAAGGATGTGGGTTTGTGCTCATCGTTCCTCACATGATCTTTATAAGTTTCCACTCAAAAAGCTGATGCATAGCTTAAGTCAGTAGTTATCCACAGCAAAAGCTGATATGCATTAGAAGTTGACTGATTAGGAACATAACAGGTTTTTAAGATGTACTGTGCTGCTATTAGGGTCCTTGCCTTGCCTAAAATATTTAAAGTAATTCAGGAATAAATTAGAATTTGGTAAAATTCATAGATAATCCAAAGAAAGGAATAGTTTGTTCTGATGCAGTCACCAGATTTGAAATGTTAACTCTGTTTTCTTTCCACAGATATTGCCAGACCTGTTGAGTTTTGCCAGCAAATACATGTTTTTTTTCCAGATCTCCAGCATCTACAGTTCTTTGTTTTATATTAAGGAATACTTTGTATTTATTTAATGCTTTGTTTTTTTCATAACTCTCAAACATGCCTATGTATTTTATATTATAATGAATCAACTTGAGGAGCAGTCTAACTTGTTATGTGGTAGCAGGAAGGGTGGAGGCAACAGTTATGTTTGTTGAGGGATTCAAGGGACTACAAACGTTTCAGGAGAAAATTCAGAGATAGAATAATGACAGATTAAATTCAGTGATGAAGAATGTACAACCTATTTAATAGTCATTGCTGAACTAGCTGAAAGAGACTTGGAAGCAATGGTAGACTCAAAAATGAGCATGGCCAAATATTATGTGCAGCAATGAATAAAGATAACAGGAAAGTGCTGCACCAAATAAGACCTTTTAAGGAAAAGTAGATGATTTACTAACAAAAAATGCTAAGCTAAATTTGGAACATTATTTTTGAAGGAATGCAGATCAGGATTAATAGCAGGAGGCACCATTAAATCACAGTATAGAAATATAGCTAATATAGGAAGTAAGTATCCTGAAATCATTCGAGACAAGTGCCTGAAAATTCGGTTGTGCTCTAAAACAATCATAGAGGTGGGATGGGTAGGGATGGTTTGCTGGTGGAACAGTATGTGGTACATGCAGCTGGTCCTTTCATTCCAGTGGGAAGAGATTGCAGATGACCTTAATGACATGAGCTTAGCTATCTTAATTCTCATCTGCATATTGTTTGCCCATATCCACCACATTCAGCCTCAGTACTCACAAGGTGTACCACTCCCTGTTAACCTTCACTCTCTCAAAATCATTACATGACATTTCAATCCATCTCTTTCTCCTCCGACTCACTCATTCTGCATTTCTTACTTACATCGTGAATGCAACCTAAACTTTCTCTTATGGACCACATGCAAACTATTTGATCACGACACACACAAGAATGTCATGATAGGGCAATCCTGTTTTTCTTGTAGAAGAAAATCTTCAATTACATGTAATAGGAGGCTGAGGCTGCAGGTCAATTTCCTGTGGACATATAGGCCATCTCAGGGAGGGGCAGAATCACGGCTAAAACGAGTGGCAGTGTTGAAGAAGATGTTGTGTAATGTTACTTTTACCCTTCTTGCTCCTATCTCATGCTGCACAATCCTCAGCAAACTATTTCTGCTTCATCATCCATTCATTGATTGCTGCTTTCTCTTCACAGTAAAACTTAAGTTTCATTTCTCCCTTTCATTTGAGGCACAATTTTTTTGAGGACAGAGCAACCCAAATGATTGGTACGCAACAATTTCCTTCACCACCGATGCAAAAAATAGCAGCTGTTTAAACCACTTACAGAAAGCATTATGGCAAATCACTGAGGCTTCTTAGCCAGCACCTTCCAAAGCTGCAATCTCTACTACCAACAAGGACAAGAGCAGCAGCTGCTGTTTCCTCACCAAGACACAAACCATCCTGACTTGGAAATATCACTGTCACAGAGTCAAAACATCCTTCCTAACAACATTCTGGGTCTTCGTACACCAAATGGACAGCAGCAGTTCAAGAAAACAGTTCACCCCCAACTCCTCAAGGGCAATTGGGAGTTGGCAACTCCTAACATGGGCAGTAATGCTCACACCTTATGAATGGGAAATAAACAAGATATGTTGGCTTCCCTGTCACACTGAAGGAACAGAAACCAGCTTTCTTGAATGTGCAGAGTCATTTCAGCTGACTTAACAGGAACCACTTCAGAGACTGACACCAGAGAAGCTAAATCTTCATTATTTGAATTTTTTTGTCACAAGTTTTGCAGATGAAAGGAAGGAAAATCAGACAGCACAGTGCCACTGTAGAAAATAGATACAGAATTGAATGAGCCAAGCTCTGAAGAAGGCAAACTGGCATACATTAAAAGTGCTAGATACACTAAGTAGCCTGCAAGTAATAATTTTATAAAGAAAGTTTGGCTTCATGGGTTTCGTGCAAAGCTTGAAGAACATTCTGGCCAACATAGAGTAAGTGATCAGCTTCATAAACACAACAATGGATCCTCTGCTGATGGGTTTCATGGCAGTGTACTTAAGGATCAGAGAGCTGTCACCTAGGCCTCCAAGCCAATATTGACAATGAGTTCTAAACTATCACATCACATCACTACAACTATTCTCCCACAGAGCCATAGAGTGCTGATGACATGACTGAGAAAGGTGTCCAAGGGGCAGGCACCTGCAACAACAGGTTTGATCTTTTGCCACTCATCCTCAGCACCCATGTTGGTGCCCCACAGCGATCTGAGGCAGATTGTCCCAAACCACAATGAGATGCTGTAGTTAGAAGATAACACCCCCTCCCTCCCACCACAGCCCCCTGAAGTGCTCACAGATGTTTCCCACCTTTAAAGTTATATGCATTAGGGAGTTCCTCCAATAAACCACTATATAAATAAATGAACACAGAGTAAAAGCACTAAAAGATTGCACATGCATATTTTAAAAAATAATTTCTGTTCAGTATTAAATACGGATGACATTGAGCTGTTGGACTTTATTTTGTTCTGACTTTGATGTTGCTAACCATGATGTGGAGGTGCTGGTGTTGGACTAGAGTGGACAAAGTTAAAAATTACACAACACCAAGTTATAGTCCAACAGGTTTATTTGGAAGTACTAACTTTCAGATACTGCTCCTTCGTCAGGTCCTGTTTGGGACAAAATCCACTAGGTTGGAATGAAGGAAAACAATTCAATGATGATAGTTCTGTTTATGTTGATGAAGATCTTAGAACTGCCTCTATATTACGTATGGGACTAAAGTAATCTCTGATGAGAGTAAAGACAGGACCTCATGATAACAACCACAAATTTGGCCAATTGTAAGGGCTATTCTGCAAATATCTCCTTAGTGGTCCAAATAATGGGCTTGCTCAGCAGCATTTCTGATTGGCAAGCACTTTAGATATGCTTGGTTCCTGATAAGAACATGAACTACAACTGAAGAGATATCCCTTGCCAATATGTAGTCAGCTTTTGACCTGGCAATTTGTTTGAAATAAAACATCACAGAAAACCGATACAGGCTGAATGAATCATGATTGCTACCAGGAAGCCAGGCACTGACCTACATGGCCTGTGGTCACAAACAAGCTATTCAGAAAGATGTCAGATTGGTGAAGGTATATAGGCAAGACAATGTGGCTGCAAGTTTTGAGACTTTAGATTACAGAATGTAAAGCTCCCGGATATAAATTCAAAATGGTGGCGGAGTAGCAGGACTGAGCCCAGGGCTCATCCACTCCCAATTGCTTCCTGTTTTTAAATTTTCTTTTCTTCTTTTAACTTTTGCTCTTTTCCCTTTTTTTCTTTTTCCTTTCATTTCTTTTCTTTAATGCCTTTTTCAGCAATTTGACGACATCAGCGAGAGTGGATTGTGCATGGAATGGCAGCAGCCACTCGACCGTCAGAGGTGGTAATGGGATCAGAGGCAGCAGCCTCTAAGGCTCTTCTAGGAGATCAGAGGAGGCAGTGGGAGCAGGCCTTTCATGTAATGGTAGCAGCCCCCTGGCCGTCCTGGCAATTGGATGGAGCAGCAACAATAAGATGGCTCCTCCCAGCATTTGGAGGCAGTGGCGGCAAAGGTCTGCTGTTGATCGGAGGTGCGGTGACATCGTCAGCAGTAACAAGAATGTGGCTCCTAGACTGCAAGGCCTAGACTGCAGGGTGTGGATGGGCCCAGGTGCCTGCATTGGTCGCTAAACTTTCTAAGCACCTTTATGGAGAGAAGACTTTAAACTTTAAGATCTGAACATTTTCTTACCTTCTGGCTCTTTTTCAGTTGTTTTTTTAAAATTCTGGTTTTGTAACTAAGATGGTGCCAGAGAATGGTGATTTTGTATTGTGCACTTTTCACTGGACTCATGTACTCCTTTACTTGAGTACACATGACAATAAAATCTAATTCCAATTCTATCCATTGAGAAAGTAATATAGCTGTTCCTCCAAGACTGGAGAATTATGATGAACTCCCTGACAGAACAGGGAAAAGCAAACTGGTAGCTATTACTCATAGCTACCGTTCATACAGGAAGCACAGCAGGGTGGAAAGTAATCTTACCTGTAGCACAATAATTGCAGAACAAAGAAAGGAAAAAATGATTAAGGAACAATTGAAAAGAAGTAAGACTGTCTCATAAACATACTTTATTTTCTGGTTTCACCCACTAACCATAAAACTGTCAACAGTTTAGGAAAATGTAGGAAACATTTAATGTTTAAATGTTAAGTGTTATTTAACTAGATCATATGTTTGGATCTCTTGAAAACATCAGTCAAGGAAAGGTAGATTGGGTGACTGCTTCGCAGAACAGCTATGTTCTATTCGCAAAAAAAGAACCTGAGCTTCCAGTTGCCTGCTACTTCAGCCCACTACTTTGGTCCCTGGCCAACACCTCTGTCTCTAGCTTGCTGAAGTGCTATAGCAAAGCTGGACGAACAGCATCTCATTTTGCACTTGGGAATTCTACAGCTTTCTGGACTCAATGACGAGTTCAACAACTTTATGGCTTGAGCTCTCCCATATCCTTACCCCAGATCTGACACAACAGACCCTTTTATCACATAGTCTGCTATGACACACAACCCATTGTTAGTCACTAATAGTCCCCATTATAGCTATTCATTCTTCTAGGCTGATTGTTATCCACTTCTTTGTCTGTTCAACTGTTCATCTTTCCCTTTGGGCTCTATCTTCACCTATCGTTTACTCCTAAACCTCTCCCCCCACCTCCATTGTCTTCTGTATAAAAACCAACCTTTTCCTAGCTACCACCAGTTCCGAAGAAGGGTCATTGGACCCAAAATGTTAACTCTTGATTTCTCTTCATTGATGTTGAGATTTTCCAGCAGTTTCGGTTTTTGTTTCTGATTTCCAGCATCCACAGTTCTTTTGGTATTAAAAAATTCCTTACTACCAGGCTGGTGAGATTTCCATCATATTTTGTTATATACCCAGATCATGAATGAGAAAATGAAAACTCACCGACATCAGGAATATTTTCATTAGAACTGCCTGTGTCAGTGCAATCGTCTACTGATGTGAAAACATCATCATCAATAGAATGTCTGTTGCTGTGAAAACACAAACAAAAGATTAAAGTTATCCAACCGCAGAAGTCTTCTCCCAGAGTTTTGTCTTTTCTCTGCATTGATTCTTTTTATGATTAATGTTCCATGGTGATTCCTGTTACCCAAATGGTCACATTCTTCATATTTGAACGTCAGTACTGGGCGCTGGTAAACTATTGGCTAATCCTGATAGCTCTCCTGGATAAGATTGAGATATTAAAAACCCTGGCTGGCTATATCCTTTGCTGATAGAGGGAGACTGTGGTTTAAGATGGTACCCTCAATTCAATCCTCTCTAGTAAGAACCATACAGTTGTGGGATTGACATAAAACTTCAACTGGTCCACTAATGTCCATCAGTAATGTCCTTTAGGGAATGAAACTTCCATTTTTACCCAGTTTAGTGCCTTGCTGAGTCTAGCTAACTGGCATAGACGAACAGGAGGTTGGAAGAACACAGCAAGCCAGGTAGCATTAGGAAGTAGCGAAGTCAATGTTTCGAGTATTAACCCTTATTCAGTACTGGATGTGGGGGTGGGAGAGTTACAGATAAAGAAAGGGGAGGGGGAGGTGGGGGCGGAGCGGGGAGGAGTGGTGAGGTAGTGATAAGTGGACAGAATAGTGGGTATGACCTGCTTTGTCAATGGGAGAGATGAATCCAGTTGGTAGCTGAAAGAAATGATAGGTAGGTGGAATAGAAGGGAGGAGGCAGGGCTGGAAAGGGAGCTCTGGGATGGGTGCAAAGGTTATTTGAAATTGGAGAACTCAATGTTAAGTCCTCTGGGCTGTGGGGCTGTCCAGGCGGAAGATAAGGTGTGGTTCCTCCAATTGCATCTCAGGAAGAAAGCCCAACACCACCTTCTCAGAGTAGTCAGTTGGGCAATATATTCCAACCTGACAAGTAAGGCCCATATGCTTAGAACAAATAAATACATATCACCTGCTAATCCTCTTGCCTTAGTGGTGAGTCTAGACTCACAGAAAGAAAGTTTCTTAAAGTATAATGCTAATGATGTTTTATGCAAGTTGCTATCATCAAATAAGTATGTATGCTATTTCCCTCACCTGAATGATTCTTCTCCAGTATTTTCAGTTTGGCGTCTGTAAAGAGATTCCCTGCTGGGTGGCTCAGCAAAGGAAGAATTCAGTCTGCTCATTGATTCACAGCTTTTGGCTTTCTTTAGATGCATAGGAAGCTGTAAATGAAACAATATGGTGTTTCAGAAATGTAATGAAAAACAATTATGTAAAAGACTCATGATAAAATATTGGGAATCTAGAGTGAACAGACAAAATCTTAAAATTAGTGAAGAAATTTCACTGTGTAATCTGGGGCCACTTTTGCCACATCAAAGATGCTGTCGTAGAAATCTAGAAATCTTTCTTCAAAAAAATGTTGAATCATTTGAAACTTTCACGACTAAATTCAATGGATTTTTGACTGGTAGGGTTATTATTTGGAGGTACTGTGGTGCTGTGGTAGTGTCCCTGAGCTAGAAGCTCTGAGTTTAAGTCCCCATTGGAATGTCATGGCCAAGAATGATGTATTCATTCTGTAGAGAAAATGAGGTCTGCAGATGCTGGAGATCAGAGATGGAAATGTGTTGCTGGAGAAGCGCAGCAGGTCAGGCAGCATCTAGGGAACAGGAGAATCGACGTTTCGGGCATTAGCCCTTCTTCAGGAATGAGGAAAGTTTGTCCAGCAGGCTAAGATAAAAGATTCTGTAGCCAATCAGGTTGGTAATCAACCTGAAAACCTTCCGATATACTTATGACAGATAATAAGAGTTGGAGAGTCTCCAGTCAGCCAGAGTCAAGCATTGACAAACCACTGCAGTAATTTTTCAAGTAATACCATGGGTCAACACATAGATATCCATGGTCAGTAATATACTCTTAGAACATGGTATCTAATGAGACAGAGAAAGAGAGAGAAAGAGTTATTAAGGGATATAGATCAAAGCTCAGAAAATTAGGTTGAGATACAATGGTACAGGACTGAATGACCTATTCCTATGAGCCATGGCAGTTTCACATAACTTCCAAGTAGCACTCTCCCTCACAGACTCTGACAGTACTTCAAACAAAGATTTTGATTTTAAATTGTGCAAAAGAAAATAAACTAGGAACAAGTCACAAGTTTCATTCTGCATCAGGTTGGAAATTATTAAAAAAGATTTGGAAGAAACGAAGATAAATATTTGAAGAACAGAAAATGACCAGCTATTCCATTTTGTCTGTTCTATTCTGTAGTAGTAAAAACATCCGTACACTATGTCAGTACCTGATGCTCACAGATCCAAGACATCTGATGGAAAACAAGAGCAGCAACCCAACCTGATTTTTCATCTTCTTAACTCAAGGACATTAGAGTCAGTTGCAAATCTCCAGAACTTGTCTGGGTTGAGTTCAACTAACTCATCAAGGGAACAGAGTTGAATCTTAACCCTTCAATATCTATGTGACTCAGTGACATGTCACAAGATGTATCTATGTATTTATATACATGTTCACATATTTGTGAGCATATCTCTCTGTATGACTACTTATAATTATATCTGAATTAAAATTTACACTAGAGCCAAATGTAAAACTACTGTCCATCTGCAAGCAACAATATTTTAAGAAGCTTCATGAAGGCATTAACATTTTGTGATAGATGACTCACCAAACAAAGCAATTTCAGAAATATGACAATTTCTATAATGTTCATTACGGGGAAAGGTCTGGGCACCAGAAGATTACTTAATGGAGAAAGAAATAGAAGGGTGTGTTTTGAGGGGTGGGGAAAGGATGTTCTTATGATGCATAAACACAGGTATAGGCTAGTTAGGCTGTTTGATCTGTTACTGTGCAATGCATTATATGTATTATTCCATTATTATGTTAAATGGAAGTTTAAATCCAAATCCTTTTTAAATTTTAATGTCAGTCTAACTTACTTTAATTGCAAATGTGAATAATTTCCAGGAGAGACTACAGAACTTCAGCAGCACAATGCTCTCTCTCTCTCTCTCTTTGAACAGTTATTCTAAGTGTATTAAAAGTTTGCTTAGACATACGTCACATTGACTGCTACAACTGCTGTCATCACTGTCATAGCTGATGGTCCTGAGATTCACTGCTTGAAGACGCTTCAGTTTGGGTTTTTCACGTGGTGGAGTTTTTTTATTTATTGCTTTCTGTCAAGGATTAAAGGAAGAAGAAACAAAAGTGAATTTTATCTTGTGTTCTTCATATTATTTGGATTTTTCAAGTGAATAGTAAATAGTAACCATCACTAAAACCACAAGTTTCATCAAAATGCCATTGATTAAAATGAAGTTTATTCATCCATCATAGTGATAACTGAGCCTATCATTGGTATATTAAAGATTATGCTTTAGGTGCCTGGTTACACCCAGCAATATTTTCATAGACAGAGTCACCCAGCATGGAAAGACTCTTTGGCCAATTGAGTCTGCATTGCTCTAGCTACATTAATCACACTTTCCAACACTTGGCCCATAGCCTTGAATGTTATGACATTTCAAGTGCACGTTCATATATTTCTTCAAAGTTGGGAGGTTGCCTGCTTCAATCACCCTCTCAGACAGTGCATTCCAGATTCCCCTACATTCTGAGTGAAAAACATCTTCCTCAAGTCCCCTCTAAACCTCCTGCCTTCACTTTAGATTTATGCCCTATTTTTATAAAGGCAAACAACTGCTTTATATTCACCCTGTCCATGCTCTTCATAATCTTATGCACCTCAATCAGATCCCTCACCGAGCCTTCTCTGCTCGGAAGAAAGCAACCTGAGCTTATCCAGCCTCTCTTCATAGATAAAAATGTTCCAAACCATGCAACATCCTGGTGAATCTCCTCTGTACCTCCTCTAGTGCAATCCTTCTCAGTGTCCAGTTTTATTCATTCACAGGATTGTAGGGATAGCCAGGCCAGCATTAAATGTCCACTCCTAATTGTCCAAGGGGCAGCAACAATGCTGAGGGTCTGGACTTCACATGTAGGCCAGACCATTAAGGATGGTAGTTTCCTTTACTAAAGGTCATTAGTGAATCAGATGGGCTTTTGCCAACAATTGACAATAGTTCTACAGTTGCCATTGGACCATTAATTCCAGATTTTTATTGGATTTAAATTCTACCATGGCAGGATTTGAACTGTGGTCCCTAGAACATTACCTGTGTCACTGGATTAACAAGGAGAAACTGAGGACTGCACATGCTGGAGACATAATGCCACTAGGCTATCACCTGCTCATTGTTGCTCATTGCTAGCTATACAACTCTGAATGAGTGATTTCATTTTCACAGCCTCTGAGAAGAGGAAGGTCTAAATTGTAAACAAAGCTCAGCAGCATGAAGTTAAATTGGAGAACAACATGTTGTGAGATATTTGTAGATGGTCATATAAGAGATGTTTTGGCTCAGTGGTAGCACTCAATTGTGTCAGCAGGTTATGTGTTCAAATCATTCTCCAGAAAAGATTAATGTGGTGCCAGGGGAGTACTGCTAAAGGTGTCATCACTTGGATGAGGTTTTAAACTGAAAACCTCATCTGCTCACTTGTGTGGAAGTAAACTATCCCAACAACACTATTCTAAGAACAAGAGGGTTCTTTCAGTGTCATAATTAATTCCTCAAACAACACCAAGACACAACTGTTCCAAAAATTTACTTCATGGCTTTATTTGTGCAGATTGGTTGCCATTTTTCCTATATCACAATAGTCAGTACACTTTAAAATTATTGTTAACTATACTACACTTTCGGACATATTGTGAATTTTGCTATATAAACTTATCTTTTTTTTCATCTTTGAGTACAGGAGTTAGGAAGTCATGTTGAGGTTATACAGGACATTAGTGAGGCCTCTTCTGAAATACTGTGTCCGGTTCTAGTCACCCAGTTATAAAAAGGATATTATCTAACTGGAGAGGGTTCAGAATATTGCCAGGTATGGAAGATTTGTGTTATAAAGGAAGGCTGGATAGGGCGAGACTTCATTGGAGCATAGGAGGTTGAGAGACAATTTGATAGACGTTTATAAAATAATGAGATGTACAGACAGAGTTAATGGTATTTGTCTTTTCCCGAGGATGGGGGATTTCAAGACTAGGGGGCACATTTTTAAGGCGAGGGGAGAGAGATTTAGAAAAGACATGAGATTCAATTTTTTTACACAGAGGGTGGTTTGTGTGTGGAATGAACTTCGTGAGGAAGTGGTGGATTTGGGTCCAAGTACAATGTTTAAATATTTGGATAGATACATGAATAGGAAAGATTTGGAGGTACATAGGCCAGGAGGAAGCAGGTGGTCCAGTTTAGTTTGGGATTATGTTGGCATGGACTGATTGGACCAATGGGTCTTCTTCCATGCAGTATGACTACATGACTATTAGAGGGCAGAAACTAATACTCGTGGAGAATAAATAGCATCACACAAACTGGTTCAATCAAATAGTCTGTTTCTGTCCTGTAACTTCTATGTAGTTCTAAGTAATATCTGGCTTCTCCACTGGCTGTCCACTCCATGCCCTTCCCCCTTCTCTATAAATATGAAATCATCTGTAACTCTTACTCTATTTGCAACAAATCACATTGTTCCCAGTAATGTCACATGGTGAAAGTAAAATGGTGAGTAAATTCAGTAAGTTTTTCTGAAGCAATAGGGACACAGACATGCTAATGTTTCATGGGTGGAGGTGCCATTGACGTAGTGTTAACAAAGAGACCATACTTGAAACTTTAGATGGCCTATTCCTTCCACAGAAATTGACTGAATTGTTGAATGTTTATGCAGCATTTCTTTTGTTTATGGTTCATTAAGATTTGATTCCCAGAGTCTTCAGCCACATAGCTGAGGCTTTGGCAAGCATTATCCTCTGTTTAATATACCTCCAGCTGTTAGGAGTAAGTAAGCATAAGCAGGCCCTTAAGGCTACTGATCAATATCAATCTTGAAAAGCAAAGGAAGTACTAGCCTGGTATAGTGTCACTAGAGTGTCTATGGATAAGGACTCATGCATAGGCCACAACACCATTATGTTGAAATGGCAAACCAGAAAGTGCAACACAAACTGTCACTACTTAAATGGCTCCACCTACTGCAACTCCAGGTCAGGCTCTGTACCCTCTTGAATTCCTGGGATTCCCTGGGCAAAATGAAAGGGAATGTTCCCTGGGTCTCTAACCCTTTTTTCCAACCCTTAGCACCTAAGAAATTTTACATCACTAGGGAACACAAGTCAGAAAAATTAGACTGTATTTTTGGAAAATCATCTTTGGAGATCATATTTGGTCTCTGTCGACCTAAAAGTCTCAGCCTATGTTTTTAGTAGCAACTGAAAGAAAGGTCCTACCTCCTGTTTGTTCTTGTTTGACCTTAACTGCAGCAATTCCTTATTCAACTCACGATACGTGTCCTGTAGTTCAATAACTTGGCGACGACATAGATCTTTGTCCATGATCATTTTGCTGATTTGCAATTGCGCTTCATCCCTGGCCGAATATGCCTGTGCAAAATTAAGAAAAGGTCTTTACTGCACGTTGCCCTCATGATTAGCCTGATATTACAAGAGTTGTTTGTGGCTGCTTCAAAACTTATGCAGGTCAAGGAGCTGTATAGTTACAAAAGTATTTACACTAAACTGATTACTATAGAACAAAGAACATAGAATGTAGAATAGTACAGCACAGTACGGGCCCATCAGCCCTCGATTTTGTGCCAACCTTTTATCCTACTCCAAGGTCAAACTAACTGACATACCCTTGTACTATCTTCCATGTGCCGATCCAAGAGTTGCTTAAATGTCCCAAATGGAATTGACTGTACTACCAGTGCTGGTAGTGCATTCCACGCACCCATCACTCTCTGGGTAAAGAACCTACCTCTGACATCTCAGCTAAAACTTCCGCCAATCACCTTAAAATGATGCCTCCTTGTGATAGCTATTTCTGTCCTGGGAAGAAGTTTCTGACTGTCCACTCTACCTATGCCTTTCAACATCTATCAATTCACCTCTCATCCTTCTTCATCCCAAGGAGAAAAGTCCTAGCTTCCTCAACCTTACTTCATAAGACATGCCCTCCAGTCCAGCCAGCATCCTGGTAAATCTCCTCTGCACCCTCTCTAAAGCTTCCATTTCTTTCCTATAATGAGGTGATCAGAACTGAACACAATATTCCATGTGTGGTCTAACCAGGGCTGTATAGAGCTTCAACATAACTTTGTGGCTCTTAAACTCAATCCCCCTACTGATGAAAGCCAACACACTGTACACTTTCTTAACAACTCTATTAACTTGGGTGGCAACTTTGAAGGATCTATGGACATAGACCCCAACATCCCTCTGTTCCTCCACACTGCCAAGAATCCTGCCTTTAACACTAAATTCTGCATTCAAATTTGACCTTCCAAAATAAATCACTTCACACTTTTCCAAGTTGAACTCCATCTGCCATATTTCAGCCCAGCTCTGCATCCTGTCAATGCCCCAGTACAACCTACAACAGCCCTCTACACTATCCACCACTCCACCAAACCTCGTGTCATTGGCAAATTTACTAACCCACCATTCCATTTCCTTATCCAAGTCATTTCTAAAAATCACAAAGAGCAGAGGTCCCAGAACACTATCATCACCAGTCTTCAGGCTGAGTACTTACCATCCACTACCATCCTCTGTCTTCTATGGGCCTGTCAATTCTGTAACCAGATAGCCAGATTTCCTATTTCCCATGCCTCCTTACTTTCTGAATGAGCCTACCGTGGGGAGCCTTATCAAATGCCTTGCTAAAATCTCATTCACGGCTCTACTTTCATCAAAGTGTTTCCTCACATCCTTAAACAAGGCAACAAGGTTTGTGAAATAGTCACAAAGCCATGCTGACTATTTTTAATCAAGCTATGGTGTTCCAAGTAATCATAAATTCTGTCTCCCAAATTCCTCTCCAATAATTGAGCATTAAGATAATACTCATATGTGCACTGTCTGGCTCCAATAACAAACCTTTTTGATGTTTCTGGCTTGAGTTGAAACTTTATTGCTGGAACAGCACAGCAGGTCAGGCAGCATCCAGGGAACAGGAGATTCGACGTTTCGGGCTCAGGCCCTTCTTCACTGTGCCCGAAACGTCGAATCTCCTGTTCCTTGGATGCTGCCTGACCTGCTGTGCTGTTCCAGCAATAAAGTTTCAACTTTGATCTCCAGCATCTGCAGACCTCACTTTCTCCTTGATGTTTCTGGCTATCAGGCATACTTCTGATTATGCTTCTGGCTATCAGGCATACAAATAACAGTAAGGACATTATTTCATATTCATAATCCAACGTGAAACAGTGGTTAGCACTGCTGCCCCTCAGCGCCAGAGACCCGGATTCGATTCCCACCTCAGGCGACCGATTGTGTGGAGTTTGCACGTTCTCCCTGTGTCTGTGTGGGTTCCCTCCGGGTGCTCCGGTTTCCTCCCACAGTCCAAAAATGTGCAGGTTAGGTGAATTGGCCATGCTAAATTGCCTGTAGTGTTAGATGAAGGGGCAAATGTAGGGGAATGGGTCTGGGTGGGTTGCGCTTCGGCGGGTCGGTGTGGACTTGTTGGGCCGAAGGGCCTGTTTCCACACTGTAAGTAATCTAATCTAAAAAAAAATGAAAAGATATCCTCAAAAATTATGTATCTGGATATTGGAACTAGTTGGGTAAGTGCGATTGGACTATGTGTTAGGATGCAGAAGTCAAATGTTTCAGTCCCACATTGTAACCTGTATGCACTTCTACTTTTAATAATATGCCCAAATTTAAAAAGCTTTAGTTAGCATCACATCAACATTATAACAATAATATCAACAGGATATTATTTCCATACAAGAAACAGATTATTTTATGTTTATGCAAGCAAGCCCAATCTAGGGGAATAGAAATAAATTGTTTTGAAGGGCTTTCAATTGGAAATGTTTGATCAATCTTGGTTTCCAGTTTCTGGATTCTTCTCAAGTGGAGCGCTGAGATTCTTCTGGCAAAATTGACTGTATAAATGATACCTGTTTCATACACCAGCTCAAGCAGTACCATTGTAATAATAACAACATTAATAATGTTTTAAAGATGTTAATTCCTAAATATATAGAGTTGTAACATTATTTATGTCAGTCCTTTGTGTTACCTACTCCAACAATTTCTATCAATATGTATATTAATTGCATGTACCACATTTGCTAATGTTGCATATTCAAACACTTGAATCGAAACACCATTCATACCATCGTCATCTTTCCTATTATTACTTGTTCCAGTTGTGAATATCTAAATATATAAGTGTCATTAGCCTAATTAGTTAAACAGGTCCTTCTTTAAACAAATAGAATTCTCTTTCATATGGCAATAATATGTACTCAACGCGCTTGAAACATATGAAAACATAATTACTATAAGAAGCCCGGTACAGTGATCCATGCCCTTAAATAGATGGATAGCTGCCCTTAAAGGGTTACTAATTAATTTAATTAAGTGAATAATTTGCTGATACATCCTTTGCTGAGCTTTGACTATTTGGCTGAGACATTGAAAAGATGTTAATGTCAGTACTCCTGCAGAAATTACCACCTTCAGTGAGGAGGAGAGTTATAATTTATTTACCTCATCACGTTCTTTTTGTAGCTCTAAAACTTGTGTCTGGAGTGAAGTAATTTTATCTTTGTACATATCGCAGTCAATCTTCAGAGTAGCACATTCCATCAGCATATTTTCCTTTTCATCCAGGTACTTGCAGTATAGAAGAAAGTAAAACAGTTTGAAATATTTTTAACTCATGGGAACCTCAGTCCAAAATGAAGAGAAAGACAAAGGTTCATCTAAAAGAATCACAATCTAATGAAATTTAGATATCAGATTGCTAAAATTTAGATGGATTAGTTTTATATTAAGCTCAATAGAATACAGCAATTAAGTATGCACAGTGAAAGCTTACAGAACTGTGATATTGATTCATTGTCAATGGCATCATTTACATGCAATCTGTTGTGGCAAATTTACTATTGACATGGACTAACCAGTTCCCAAAATGCATTTTGATTTTTTGCCATTGATCAATATCTTTGCTTCTGAACTGAAATGGGATTTCTAATCAGTTAATAATCCTGTTGCCATTTGCTGATGTCAGAGTTGGCAGATGAGTGTGGAAATTGGGTTGGGAATCTGAAGACATCAGTGGATTGGGCCTTGAGAGAAAGTGAGGAATGAGCAAGGGCTTTGACAGCCAAAGTTTGCTGGAGGTCAAAAAGTGTGGTGCTGGAAAAGCACAGCTGGTCAGACAGCATCTGAGGAGCAGGAGAGGCGACTCTCCTGCTCGGATGCTGCCTGACCGGCTTTGCTTTATCAGCACCACATTTTTTGACCCTGATCTCCAACATCTGCAATCCTCACTGTCTCAAAGTTTGCAGAAACAAGAATAGGCAAGGTCTGGACCAGGGAAGCCTATGAGAAGTGCTGCTATTCCTTCTGACCACATGGGTTGTAAAGAAAACTAATTTTTTATAAACAAACTTACCGTGGACTCCTCTGACCAATTGGCCCCAATACCATGGTATAATAGGAGGGATGATTTCCATTAGGTTCCCATTATCCAGATGATAAAATTATGTTGCAGCCCAGATAATTTGATCGGGCCATGTCCTTGAAGTTTAAAGGGTAGCCTAAAATCGGAAACTTGGGCAACTTCACAGACAGTGAATGTGTGGTGTCACTGGGCTTAACTGATTATGCCACATGCTAGGAACTGGACTAAGTCTGATCTTGATGCTTACAGGGAGAGGGTGGGTTAAAATTAAAATCTATGGCTTTTGTTTCTGATTTCAAGATATAAATTTCTATCATTTGAAGACAATAAGGGTCAGACTCCATGTGAGTGGTGGAAAACCCGCTCTTGAAAACCTCTGAATTGTCTACCTACATTCTCATACAGGGAGGCGATCAATCAGAGAAAGGTCGCTCCTGTAAATAGGGTAGAAGGAAATGGTGAGGAACCATCCCTCCATTCACAGGCTGCATCATGTAATTAATGTATCAGTGAGAATGAGAAAGGAGCCCCTGAGAAACAAAAGAAAATTAGCCCTCAAGAAATCTGGCGGACTCCTCAGAAAATATTGTGTCCAAATATCCGATAGGCAAATATTAATGATTAAATGTTAGAAGTGACTGTTTCTCCCTGCGGTTTCTAGTTTTGCAATGTCTCTTTCATAACTTTCGACAGGCTGTAACCTTAGGTTACTCTCACTTCATTCCTCAAATGTTCAGCCTGATCGAGCTCCAATCGCAGTGAATTCATCTCTTTCATCAGATCCTGCTTGTCTTCTTGAGCTTCTACACGTTCTTGCTCCAACATGTCCATTGTCACCTGTTTAAAAAATAATTATTGAACATCTTCATAACTTTTAAATAAAAAGTCAGAAAGTTCTCATTGAAAGCTTTTTCCTGACAAACATTTCTTACATTGCATTATTCCTTCTAAGCTTCTTGAATAACATCAACTAAATGGACTTTGCAACAATAAACACTGCATTACAACAGTAACTACACCTCAAAAGTACTTTAATGACTGGGTTGTGTATTGGAATATTCTGAGATCATATAAGATACTTTGTAAAGATTAATTGTTCTTTTTTTTATATAATCGTTTTTGGGTCCCTTGTGTATTATAATTATTAATTACCTGAGCTCTTGATTATCAAAAATCAAAGTTTTATATTCTGATTTGCAGAAAAATAAAAAATTAACAGTACTGTGCAAAAGGTGATGGCAACAGTGAGGTAATCTGAAAGTTAGCAAAGTTTAAATTGAGAAGGATAGCTTGAGGGAAAGATCATGATAATTACATATACACACTACTCCATACTCACTGGGTTCACTTGCAACTCTTGAATTCTTAACCTCAATTTATCAATTTCTCCTTTTAAGTTTAAAAGTTCATCATCTTTCGGCTTGAATGCTTCACGCAGCTTGGAGGACATTCTTCGCTCAACGTCAAATTCTAGTTTTAGTTTTTTATTCTCCATCCTAAGATCATCCACCTTTAAATAAAGTCAAAAATGATCACCATGAAATTGTTTTTGAGATATGATATGAACATTTGAAGAGATTATCTATTCAGTAACACTTTTTGTGTTTGACAATATCGTTCAAACACACTGATTTAGCAATGAGAATATAGCAATATAGTACATGACTTGGACAAGAAATTTAATGGAGATTATTTCAACAGAGAACAAAGAGTTTTGTTAGGACAGTCTGATTTACCAAATACTTCTGTATATCTGAAACAGAATATAGGTAATTTTCATAATTATCTTTGAATTGTAAGAAACTTTACCATGAATGTTAAGGAACAATTTTTTTAAAGTATGAGAAAGAAGTGATAAATCAACAATTTCTAAAATATCTAGCTCCAATCTAGCTTTTACTGTTAACAGATGAAATTTGGGTTCTTAAATCCTGAAGGTGAAACAGTTCTGAACATTTAACTGTAGCTTATTGTTTTCTAATTTAAAATTAACCATTACTTAATGATTAGTAGAGATTCATTCAGTTTGCCTTTAGATTTTGTTCATAGATGGCCCACAGTCTGTGACTGTTTAGGGCCCAGTTTGGGGTCCAGTAATTCAATAAGTCAGTGGGTAGAGATGCAGTCAACATAGCTTTGACAATGTAAGTTTATTACAACATTTTAAGTAGGTTGTAGAAATAAGAATCAACTTTGACTGTTAAAATTCAATTTTAACGTATCTCAATTGACCATTACAACATAACAGCAACGACGAACTACAAGGACAAATCATTGAACCATTTGCATTGACAGAACTACTACTAGTTTCAAAGTCACATTTAGCAAAGTATCAATATTCCAAATGAGCAAGAATTCCACAAAATGCAACATCTGTCCTTACTGCTGTGTTAAGAAATATGCAAGCAGAAATGAAGGAGTTTTTACTACGTATTTGTCCGCAATTGCAATATTTCACCTTATTTGTATCAATTGATTTTAGTGCCATTGACGAATCATATGACAACAGAAATGTGACATTGAGGGATGAGGCTAATTCATGACCTACAACCTTTTATTAATGTTTATTACATCTTGGGGGAGGGAAGATCATCATGTCCATACAGTTCTTTTGCTGCACACCTCCTTGTTTGTACCTAATTATTTACACCATTACACAATAGCCTATCAACATTGTACACATGATCTGGATAGATAACAGTGTTATATAATTTAATATATTTCAAGTCAAATGAAATTTCTCCAAAAATCTCTTCAATTATTCTAACAACACCTTATAATGTATTTCACCAAGAGATTAGAGAGAAGAATTACTTTTCTTTAAAGTTTAACATGGACTTAAGCCTCTACGCCTTTGTCTTTGAAAGACTCCGAGAATTCATTTTAAATGATAAAGAATATAATAGTCATTTATTTCTGACATAAATTATGAATAAACTAAACAATTCTTTTTACATGTCTTTATGGAGCATTGAACCAAGTTTCTACTGAATGTTACTCCAGTGCTGTGTCTGCCAGAATTGTTTGCAGTGAATTCTAAATATTGTGATTGGTTGTGCGTTAGCAAACTAATTTCAACATCTTTGAGTTTTCCTTTGTATAATGTCATGACGGGTAGAGCACTTATCTTTCATTTCAGAAAATGCTGTCACAATATTTGCAAAATCTCCAAAATGCAAGTTGGAGGGGGCAAGGTGGGGGGGGGGAGGTGGCATTAATTTCTCTCATAGCCAATACTGCCATCTTGAACATATGGAATACCAATAAATTGCAACTCTTCTTCCATTCGTAATATTATTTCTCTTGCCTTAATTCTCTGCCTCTCTCTTCTTACATTCTCTCTATATTCACATGCTGACTTGCAATTATTCATGAACCAATCTCACTAACATAGATTTTCTGTATACTAGGAAGCAGCACCCGAAACTATCTGCCTGAAGCTGGTAATAAGGCTTATTAATGTAGCAAAGCAGGCCAAATTAGTGCTTCAGAATGTCTGGCAGACTAGATTTGGTACCTGGCTTCCTACATTATGCATGACTGGCCTACAGTGTCAAGAAAATAAATTGACAGCTTCCCCAGCCCTGCCATCCCAGATCACCATCTCAGGTCAAATGTCTAGGATCATATCTGAACATTACCTGATTTGGATATGAAGGTAGAAATTTATGATTGAACAATAAAGCAATACCTGTTGATATAACTCTCTGCTCCGTGTCACAGACATTTCTTTCTCCTGCAGTGTATTTGTATACCGCATTAATATCTGATAATTCTCCTCTTTCAGCCGAATCATTTCATCATGGTGATGAGTCCAGTCCATCTTAATTCTTCTCAAGTTAGCCTCAGCTGCCTTCAAACCCTTGAGCTCAGTTTTCAATTGCTGGTTTTGGTCTTCTAAGCTTCGAACTTTCTCATGCAACCGATGTCTGTGGCATTTCTCTTCTCCTAGCCATTTCTGAGCCTTCATCACTTCATTCATTAGAAACTGAATTAAATCCAAATTTCCTTTCTCAACTGCAACAAAAGAACATAAGTGAGTCATTTTGATTGTACTTTCTTGAATGCTTACTGTCAGTATCCTCTGTATGAGAGCACGGGATACATTCTACTTTTGTCATTAACTGCAAAATATTGACAGATTAATGACCAGAATATCAATAGTGTGAATTGAAGAAACTGGCTCTCAAGTAAAACTGAGAGCAAAGGAATAAAATATTTGCAGAGCTGGAATCATTTGCTGATAATATTTTTAGGTTTCTGAATTGCAGTTTGAAATGTGGTTGATGATCATCTAAGAATCATGTTTTGCTGAATTGGCTTACATTTTATCATTTTCTGGATTAGTGGTGCTGGAAGAGCACAGCAGTTCAGGCAGCATCCAAGGAGCTTCAAAATCGACGTTTCGGGCAAAAGCCCTTCATCAGGAATAAAGCATTTGAGATGGTGTCTACAAAATACTATGGGAACTGTAAAATTGCATCACTTTGTGTTGCTTAAACACTTTTTAATATAATTCTTACAAATATAGAGACATGATGGCTAAGGACTAATTTTAAAATTGAAAGCTGATTTGTACTATCTCCATGACTCATTTAATGGCCACCCTATATATAGCCTTAGGAAAACAGCTATATTGATAAATGAATAGATTATTGCCATCACTATTGTACAGTGAATTTACATAATAAAATGTTACTAGATAAATTTTTCCATCCCATTCTTTGAGGTCAATACAAGTGGCCAGATCCCTTATTATTTGCTCTGGTATATGCAAACGTAACTACATCACTTTCCAATATAATAATGAGATAACGCCCCTTCTCTTCTGCCCATCCAGAGCCATAAACACTCCTTCCAGGCGAAACTTGTGCTTCTTGCAATGTTGTATATTGTATTTGCTACTTATGATGCAGTCTCTTCTGCACTGCAGTTTGGGTCTCTGTTTTGCAGCACACCGCCATTCAGTTTTGCAAGTGGGTTGCCTATACTTTCATTTCCCTGCTTCATTCCTGCTCAGAAACTCTGTTCTCAGTTTCTGACATTGACTCGAGAAAGCTTAATGCAAGGTCAAGGAATAACATCTTTTTTTTTAAGGTATTTTGTCGCCTTCTGAACTGAACACTGAGGTTGACAATTTCAAACAATAATCTCTGCCCTCACTTTTCCAGGCAGCGGCTGTTGGCTGCCATTTACCTCGTTTAGAACTATCTTTTGTTTCTTTACTTGTACCATCATTGTCGTCTGTTTTGCCATTTAATCTCTATTCCTGATGAAGGACTTTTGCCCGAAACGTCGATTTTCCTGCTCCTCGATGCTGCCTGACCTGCTGTGTTTTTTCCAGCAAAACTCTGATCTAAACTCTGGTTTTCAATATCTGCAGTCCACACTTTTGCCTACCTCTCTTACCAGTTTAGATGAAAGGATATTGACCTGAAATGTTAACTCTGTTTGTCTCTCCATCACAGATGCCTGATCTGCTTTGTATTTTTACTAACTTTAATTTTCACTTTAATGTAATTTTAATATTGCCTGTAGATCCCTACAGTTAATTCAATGAAACATTACAAATATGTCAAAATGAGATATAAATATAAGCACACATTTGAAAAGGTGATTGTAAATGTGCTTTTGTGACAGAATAATTAATTAGAAGGAACCACGCAGTAAATTGGAGTATATTAATGTGCAGTGAAAAAAATAAGGGAAAACATACCTTTTAGTCTTGCAAATCCAAACTAATAGGATTTTCCAGTCAAAATTCAAGCTAACATTATGAAAATATAGTCTTTTGAGTAGCTGTTTAAAGATTTTATGTGCATCAAAATTAAGATGACTTATCCTCCTGTTTCTTGTCAACTTACTGCCATCCCTGAGCAATTATGATTAGAACTCTGGTATTACCTTTCCCCCCAAAGTCTACACGTGATTCCTAGTTTGCTGAGTTGTTGAGTTTAGCCAGTTGGCATTAAACATTATAATTGGTCTCATCAGAAGGAAAATCTGAATGGTGTTCCAACTCCTGATTGCTATTCAGTGGCTTCTGTTAAAAGAAAATGTGTATGTATTGTGGTTTAGCGTACAATTTGGCTCATTAATAAATGCCCAATACAGCCAAATTGTTTGGCAGCTCTCAGTCTAAGCTGACTAGTGAAGAACTGCTGCTTAGAACCTTACCTCAGAAGAGCAGGAAGAAAGGGAAGTCGATAAATATCCCAAGCTGAGTCTTTTTTTAAGTTGGGACAATTATTATAAGAAGTACAGAGAAATTGTTGCTGCAGTTTTATAAGTGACATGCTGAGCTGAACAATAACAGTGCACCCAGATATTCAGACTGCAAGATTAGCAGTTAGGGAAGACATTTGTAAATGATGCATTATCTGTGAAAAGAGATTCGAATTTTATGAAAAACATCCATGTATAGACATGTTTTCTAAAATGTCGAAGTAATACAAGGCACCTGCAGATGGCAGTAAGAGCTTGTGTAAGGTACCCTGTCAGTCATATCAGAGCAGACACTGTAATGGTATCACCCGCAAAACACAGAGAGCATAACCAATTGCCTATTAGTCAGCAAGAGGAGATCAGCCTAATCACGGGAAAGTAAAGCTTGATAATGATCATCCTCTACCTGCAAAATTTCTCAGGTGAACCATGGTTTGAATTTTTCATTGGAAATGGATCATTGAATTTTAGACTCTTCACCTCCCCCCTCCAAATAATTTTCTTACTTTATCTGCACATGACAACAAGAAATGATATTCAGCTAGGTCTATATCCATATTGCTATTAGAGGATTTGTACCTTTTCACATTATCTAATCATGCGATTGTGTTTTCTGAGTAAAGCATATAATTATGTTTGTAGATAGCGAGTTTTGAGAAGATTTGTAGCTCAGGTTGATGTAGGTTTGCTTACTGAGTTGGAAGGGTCATTTTCATACGTTTTGTCACCATACTAGGTAAAACCATCAGTGAGCCTCCGGATGAAGCACTGGTGGTATGCCCCACTTTGTATTTATGTGTTTAGGTTTCCTTGAATCAGTGATGTCATTTCTTGTTCTTTTTCTCAGGGGGTGGTAAATGGCATACAAGTCAGTGTGTTTGTGATAGAGTTCCAGTTAGAATGCCATGCTTCTAGGAATTCTCGTGCATGTCTCTGTTTGGCTTGCCCTAGGATGGAAGTGTTGTCCCAGTCGAAGTGATGTCCTTCCTCATCTCTATCATGAGGAAGGACACTACTTTGACTGGGACAACACCCCTATCCTAGGGCAAGCCAAACAGAGACATGCACGAGAATTCCTAGAAGCATGGCATTCCAACCGGAATTCTATCAACAAACACATTGACTTGTATCCCATTTACCACCCCCTGAGAAAAAGAACATAAATTGCATCACCAACCCAAGGAAAACTAAACACATAAATACAAAGTGGGGTATACCACCAGTGCTTCATCTGGAGGCTCACTGAAGATGTTACCTAGTATGGTGACAAAACGTCTGAAAGCAAACCTTCCAGCTCAGCGAGTAAACCATGTTTTTAGATATAAAACTAACAATAACTTAGGAAATTACCTTCCTGAGGGCAGAGCCTTGCAGCACCAGATCATTGGCACTCGGATTCACCTAGAGTCAGTCAATTTGCAAAATGCAGGCAAGTAAGTGAATGGAACAAATGTACAAAGGTACATGGTCTTTCCACATTAAAGAAAGATTGCCATTTAGATTGTGAAAAGCATTATCACTAGATGTCTCAAAACCTCTACAGCCAAATTCAGTCACCATTGTAATTTAGGAGGATTTTAGCCAATCTGTGCAAAACAAACTCCCACAATTTGCAATATGAAATTGACTAGATCATTGAAAGACAAACATTGGACACGACACTGGAGATAACTCCCGTGCTTTTCCTCAAACTAGTGCCATGTGATTGTTTGACAGCTACTCAAGTAGGCAGATGTTTAATATCTCATGCAAAAATTGACACTTTCAGCAGTGCAGTGCTTTCTCTGCTCTATACTGAACTGTCAGCTTTGATTTTTGTGTTCAAAGCCTAAATGGGACTTGAACCAAGAACTTTGTTATTCAGAGGCAGGATGCTATCTGGCTGATATCAATAGTCTGATCAGAGAGAGAGGCATGAAAGCAGAGTGATTCTTAAGTTCCACATAAAATTGGGTCACAAAAATGTCATTGGCCACTTAAGAGAAGACCATTACACTCTCTCACAGTTAGTGCATGGCCTGAATGTAAGGGTGGCCATGGGATTAATTAACGCGAAAATGAGGAGTTTGTTCAAAAAAGATTAACCTTACCAAGTATGCTGCTGCAATCTTTGGTGGGTTCCTTCCCAGTTATTAATGTATAAATTTCAGGATTATAGAATCCTAAAGACTCCAGAAAGGCAAGACCCCCTTTCTTTCCCCGAGTTCTTAAAAGATCAAGCATGTGCCCTGAAGATTAAAAGTAGAACATTAATAATCTTGACTGTCTGTGCTAAGTAATTAATTTTCTAACTAGTGACTTGTTTAAGGATCAATATTTAATCATAAATAATCCTAATTATCATAAAAATCAAAATGATTGTACAATATAATTTCAAATTATTTGACTGCACCCATGTATGTCAATGATTTTTATCCTATTAATGAGCTGTGTTTGTTGATTTCAGACAGGCCTATGCCACAGGCGCAATAATTGATTTCAATGCTTTTGGTTTAGGAAGAGAAAATCAGTGTACCATTTCTGACTGGTTTCCAGGGAAACCTAATTGAACGTTCTCTAAATTTAGAACATGAAACCTAGAATGAGAAAAGATCATTCAGTCTTCCTATCATACATTCTGTTACGTTTTGGGACTGACAACCAAACTTCTGTGGAATGTGCAATAAAGCCACTGGATAACACGTCTCTAATTTCTAATCAGGACCAGAATGCCCTGATGGAATAGGAGGATATTACAAATTGGACTTCGTCTACAACCATACAACAGGAGATCAGATTGGGGCATCGATAGGATAAATAGACAAGGTCTTTTCCCTGCATTGTTAGAGTCCAGAACTGGAGGGCATAGGTTTAGGGTGAGAGGGGAAAAATATAAAAGGGACCTAAGGGGCAACATTTTCACACAGAGGTTGATACATGTATGGAATGAGCTGCCTGAGGAAATGGTGGAGGCTGGTATAATTACAGCATTTAAAAGGCATCTGGATGGGTATATGATTAGGAAGATTTAGAGAGAGATATAGGCCAAGTGCGGGCAAATAGGACTAGATTAGGTTAGGATATCTGGTTAGGTTGGATGAGTTGGACTGAAGGGTCTGTTTCTGTGCTGTATGTCTCTGTGGCTCTGGGTAGATACCAGTCTTTCACATTCATGGTCCATGTTTACATCCAGCTCAGACTCGGTATGAGCTGCAAGATTCCTTTGTGGAAGAAGATTTTGGCAGTCTTGACAGATCAGATGATCGTATGCAATATGGCAATGAATTGCCAGTTTCACTCAGAGAAACTGAAGAATGGCTGATGGAAAGGTATGTAATGATACCAAATCTAACTTAAAACTGTGTAACAAAATGAGAAGCATTCTGCTTCCTAAAAGTAACTCCACAGAGCCGGTCACCAAGTCACCCTTTACTTACATGTGGAAAGTCCTTAACACTGTTCCGGCTTCCTCAGAGCCATTGTCAGAGTTAACACTCTTGTTTAATTTTTTTTTACTCCTGTTCATTTTTTTTTATATTTAACCCCCACACTACCGCCTAACTGCAGTAGTGCTTATTTTTTCCCCAGCACCCATGGTGTGTGTGTGTGCAGGTGTGAGACACAGTGAAAGACACAAGGTGCACAAATCTTTATTCAATTTCCACCACCAGGAAGATAGGAAAACACCCGAGTGGCCAGTGACAAACACTGCCCTTCACATCAAAGGGCAGGGCTATGTGATCAAAACAGTGAAGGGGAGGGTAGGGACTAAATCAAAATAGAGTTGGAGGGGGAAATGATGCACTCCATTCCCCGCGGCGCCCACCTCTCCCTGAATAACTCCAGGGTGTTGGTGGACACCACGTGCTCCTTCTCCAAGGACACGTGGGCTCTAACGTAACCGCGGAAGAGGGGCAGGCAGTCGGCCCTAACGACCCCCTCCACGGCCCGCTGCCTGGACTTGTTGATGGCCAGTTTGGCCAGGCCCAGGAGCAGACCCACGAGGAGGTCTTCAGACATGTCCTCCCTCCTCCGTACCGGGTGCCTGAAGATCAGGAGCGAGGGACTGAAGTGCAACCAAAAGCAGAGGAGGAGGTTTTTAAGAAAATCAGAAAGGGAATGCAAACGCCCACACCCAATATACACGTGGTCCATGGACTCCACAGCAGCACAGAACAATCAGTTGGGCTGGGAGTCCGTGAACCACCGCAATCTGCGTTTGCAGGGGACCGCTGCATGCAGCACCCTCCACCCCAGATCCGGCCCACCTTTTTACCCCCTGGAAGGGAACAAAATTAAAATTCCGGAGGCGGCTCAGGTTGTAGGGCACAGGCTCCCGCGGGAAGTACGGGACCTTGGGGCCAATGTGAAATTCCGTCCGGGCTGGGGTAACATTCTTGTTTAAATCCATCAGTCAGGGTTCCCTGATTGGAACAGACTAACAGCCCGAGTTAGAGAACTCATACATTCTATGAGGTCCAATCAGTTGATCTCTTTACAATCTCTACACATCCAAGCAAACATAGCTAACTTATTTTATAAAACTACACAGCAGAATTATGTTCAGAAATACTCACCAGTTCTCATATACCGGTGGTTAAGGTGAGGAGCAAAAAGAATTTCTTCCTCATCCGTCTCCCCAATTACACGGCACTGGCGCAAGAAGGGTGTGATGTGACAGGGACGGATCTTGCTCGTGATTATGTGGCGCTGGCTTTCAATCAGGTCCCATATTGATTCTTCATCTAGATCCTTTATTTCCTTGTCATCTGAGACAGCTATATCCATGATGAGTCAAGGCTTGAAAAGGAACAGCTGGAGATTGTAAAAACACATGCACAATCATTCCATATTACATCTGACATATGAAGCATAGGTTTCACTGAAAACTCATTACAATGAGGTAAAGCTATGATAGCTACTTTCAATATTGGAAGTATCACACTATCTGACACACAATAGCTGCTATTTTACAGTGGTTAGCATTGCTACCTCATAGTGCTAGGGATCCAGGTTCAATTCCAGCGTTGGGTGACTGCGTGGAGTTTGCACATTCTCCACATGATTGTATGGGTTTCCTCTGGGTGCTTCAGTTTCCTCCCACAGTCCAAAGATATGCAGGCTAGGTGGATTAGCCATGCTATATTGCCCGTGGTGTCCATGGAAGTGCAGGCTAGGAGGATTAGCCAGAGGAAATGTGGGGTTATGGGGATGGGGTGGGTCTTAGTTTGATGCTGTTGGGAGAGTCGGTACAGACTTGGGCTGAATAGCCGCTATCTGCAATATATGATTTTATTTTATTCTATTAAATTCCTGAAAATGCTTTGTGAATATGATTCAGCTGTAATATTTTTCCCTCAGTAACTGGAATTTCTAATATCCAAAATAACGATGTAAATAAAACAAACTTTTGCAATGTTACCTAATTTATAATAATAGATCATAGTCTTCTAATATCTTTGTTAAAATTTTTTATTTGAAACATTCATCCTTATCCAAAAGATTTACCCTAAAAATAGGGGTGAACCAATCATTGCATATCCTGATCAATTCATGCACATGAATGTTGAATTGAAAAGTGTTGAACTGGAAAAGCACAGCAGGAGAGGCAGCATCCGAGGATCAGTACAGTCGATGTTTTGGGCATAAGGAATGAGACCTATGCACAAAACGTCAACTCTCCTGTTTCTTGGATGCTGCCTGACCTGCTGCGCTTTCCCAGCCCCACACGTTTTGACTCTGACTCTCTAGCATCTGCAGTCCTAATTTTCTCCATGAATGTTGAAGCCTGATTTTAGGCTTTGGGCCTCATTTCCAACAGGTAGAGAGCGATGGATATCAATAGGTGCTTGTGAGGCAGAATTAAGAACTGGGACATGCCTCATGTTGCCAGAGCACACAGGTAGTTAGAAGACTGGAGTCAACTGGGGAAGGGCTCATCGGGTAGGAAAGTAGCAGACGACAGTGGAGTTGCACTGTGATGATGCTGTGTATGGTGGTGACAGGTGCATCCCAGAAAATGCAATCTTTGAATGTGGGACAATGAGGGAGACTTGTTTCGGGTAAATATACTTTAAGCAAATCAGGTCTTTAAGGATTGGGGCTTTTTTTACATCAGTTGAGTTAATGAACTGGATGCATCACTTCCTCAGAGACTGTAAACATAAGGCCTCAATAAATGTGAGTTTATCTTGTACACAGGAATCCTAAAGGAATCATGCTAGTCCCATTTCCCCACTACCTTCCATATCTGCCTGCAAAGAAGCAGTTATCAGATAATCATTGTCTGCAAGGAGATTAGGAAAGGGAATAGCGTCTCTTCTGGCAATACTAAGTATTCTATATATTATTTTTCATAGACCCACTTCATTTCACACTTTCAACGCAATATGTTGACCCACTCAAAATTTCAAAAGCACTAAATCAAAGTTGAAGTAGCAGGAAGCATATGGGACAGAAACAGGGAAAGCATCCAGAAATCTGCTGATGATAAATGACTAAAACACGATGAAAGCAACTGATATTCACTCCTGTCTTGGTAATTCCAGGTTCTAGGATTTGCATTATATATTCCATGAAATACAACCCCTTCAAAATATTGAAATCCCTATGTGTGTATTTCCAGATTCCAGGCTGTTTTTCAGCACTGCTCAATGTTAAAACTATGTCTCCACTGCTGATAAATCAGTTTCTCAGTAAATTTGACTTAACATGACAACGCATTATTAATGTGCTAATTCATCGTGACAATTCTATCTGACATTGACTAATTATACGTATATACGCATGATAATATGAAAAGCTGTCAGCATGTCTGAATAACAAAAAATATTTCCGTGTAGGAGTTTCTGACTAATTCTGTACATACTCTGCTCATCAGTTTGCTGTGATTTCTTATTAGTCACCAGTCGGATAAGCACCAGGACACTTACTTTACATCATGAGCTGGGTGGGTACATGAGTCGAAGACAATGGGAGAATGTAGTTCACTTGACAATCCATTAACTGCACAATGGATACACTATAGAACCGTCTAAATACTTACCTAGATGATTAACTGTCTGATTGGAAAAAATGTACAATCTTGGCTTAGTCTACAAATATGTGAGGCATGTTGAAATATGCTGAAATTTGTAATTTTGTCGATGTCACCAGTTATTTCATGAGGACCAACTTGGCTTTTCTCTCTACACCTCTTTACTTCACAACAAGTATCAATTCCCAACATCTCTTCAATGATGTTCCCTCTTGAAGAGCAATGTGAGATTGTATGTAAGTGTGCATGACTATTCCTGGTATGTAGCTACATTGGGACCCAAGGTGGACAAGCAGGAGGCTGGAAGAACACAGCAAGCCAGGCAGCATCAGGAGGTGAAGAAGTCAATATTTAGGCCCTGAAGAAGGGTTACACCTGAAACGTTGACTTCTCCACCTGGCTGCCTGGCTCGCTGTGTTCTTCCAGCCTCCTGCTTGTCTACCTTGGATTCCAGCATCTGCAGTATTTTTGTCTCTACATTTGGGACCCATGCAACATAACTTCAGGCAGAGGCTGCTGCCTTAGGTTCCACAGGATGTATTAGGAGATTACAGGTTTGTAGTATAGAGAGTAGTAAGGGCATGGGATGCCCTACCTGCAACAGTAGTGGACTTGCTATCATTAAGAGCATTTAAATGGTCCTTGGATTAACATATGGATAATAATAGAATAGTGTAGGTCAGATGGGATTTAGATTGGTCTCACAGGTGGACACATCATCGAGGGCTGAAGAGCCAGTACTGCGCTGTAATGTTCTATGTTCTATGTTCTATGTTGTACTGACATGGTGTTGCAGCAATATGTAGAGTATGTGCTTTCCAGGAAATCACAGATGTCAAAATAGTCATTTTGCATTATTATGCATGGAAAATCACAGACTGGACACCAGGAATTCCAGCAATATGTTCACCATAACAACTGCTGTCTAAATGGGTGTGTCATGCATATTAGGTATTACCTCAATAACAAGGACATTGATTGAAATAATGTTGCTTAGATACAGTGCATTGTAATTCCAATGAGGTGTAACACAGAGTGATAACATATGTTAATTACAGTAAAAGAAAGCCTGTCGTGACCATGTAGTCCAATGAGCAGACAGGGTATGAGCTAAGATAAAACAAGCACTGTTTTCGATTAGTTTCGATAGCAGGCTTTGAAATAATTGAGTTTAGAGGCAACAAAAGCACAGATATGGTTTTAATAGCTGAGCAGTATACCAACATGGTGAGGTGATGGAGGTGAGGATAAATATTTCAATGATGGAGAGGTTATGGGGTCAGGAATCCTATCCAGTATGACAAACGGATTGTGAACTAGGGTAAGGAAAGATAATTTGTGGTAGAGCCAAAGACCTTCAGTCTTTCAGACCGACTGAAGTACAGTGTATCTCATCAGGACTGGGTATTAGGTAAGCAGCCTGACAACACAAAGGCAATGGAGGGGGCCTGAGGGAAGTAGTGGTAAAACTGAGCACTGTCATTGCATATATGGACCAAAATATCATGTCTTTGGATAATGTCAATGAGAAATACGAGAGAGCCAAGGATAGATCCTTGAGATCTTCAGAGGTAACACAGTATTGTGGAAAATGGAAGGAAGCTATTACTTGAGATTTTCTAGCTATGCTGTACAGATAGGAATGAAACAGATCAAGGAGAGACTCAGTAAGCTGGACAATGGAGGAAAATTGCTGGAGAAGGATGGTGTGACCAACTGTGTCATATACTGGAAGAAGTAGAGAAGATTGATTAGTGAACGAGCAGTACTATCAAAGTCACAACAGATGTAAATATGACTTTGTAAAGGATAGGTTCAGTGTTGAGGCAGTGTTGAATATCTAATTGAAGAGATTGCAGCAGAGAATCATAAAATCCCCACAGTGTGGAAGCACGCCATTCAGCTCATTGATTCCTGAAGAAGGGCTTATGCCCGAAACGTCGATCCTCCTGTTCCTTGGATGCTGCTTGACCTGCTGCGCTTTTCCAGCAACACATTTTCAGCTCATTGAGTCTACGCTGACCCTCAGAAGAGCATCCCATCCAGACACAACCCCCTACTCTATCCCTGTAACCATGCATTTCCAATGGCTAATCCATGTAGTCTGCACATCCCTGGACACTATGGGCAATTTAGCATGATCAATCCACTTAATCTGCACATCCTTGGACTGTGGAAGTAAACCAGAGCACCTGGAGAAAACCCAGGCAGACAAAGGGAGAATGTTCAAATTCCATACAGACAGTCGCCTGAGAGTGAAAACGAACCCGGGTCCCTGGTACTGTGAGGCAGCAGTGCTAGCTATTGAGTCACATGTGGCAAAGACAGGCACTGACTTGGGTGATGATGACATGCGCAAAGATTTTGAAAAGGAAAGAAAATTTGGAGGTGGAATGTTGATGCCAAAAACAGAAAAATTAATGCCATGTTTTTTGAAAAGGTACTTGTGATGGTCGAGGAAGAAAGACAAGATCTGAGGGGAAGGGGAATCTTTAGAATATCAGCTGATACAGGGACCAGGAAAAGAAATAGGGTTCTTAGCTGCTCAGTACAAATAGGTCAAGAAAGCACGGCATGGACATATGACTAGGATAAGTTTGGAAAGGACACAAGCATTGTAAAGAGGCAACTGAAGAGCTAGTCCAAGAGTTATTGTGGCAGGGGCTGCTCAGTCTCAATCTCAATTTACACTAATCCCATGAACTCTTGACATTGTTTTTTTGTGGAAATGGTTTCAAGGAGATAGTTGGTCAGAGAAAGAAAAGTTAGGCTAGTTTCACACTTCAGAACAATCTATTGCACAGTCTTGTCAGAGGGGAGTAGTTTTGGAGTGAGATAATAAGGAAAGACAGAAACCTATGGACTCAGGGGATGGGGCAAAATATGTTATGATGATGGTGAAAATCTTCAAGAATGAGAAGGTGCTAGGTATAACAATTAAAGAAGTAAGGGAATGCTGATCTCACAATGAGAAACTCACAGTGGGTACTTGGGTGATCAGTAGAAAATGAGTAACTTAAAGGAGATGTGAGAAGAATGAAATGTGAGGGAAGTGCTCAAAGGCAAAGAAGCAACTAGAGTAGTAAAGGGATCGTAGAAGAATGCTTTTCAGAGGGTCGATGTGGACTCGATGGGCTGAATGGCCTGCTTCCATGATTCTATGAATGGTGGCAATTTAGGATAAGCATATCTGGAGTTGCAGTGCAGGATGTGAGCAAAGTACCAGACAGGAGAGAAATAAAATAATGTGTGACTGGGCAATGGGAGAAGGAGATGGGACTGAAAGTCTTGACAAGAAAAGGAAAGTAAAAGACAAAATGCCGGTGTAATAGGCTCTCAGGTTTGGAGTGCAAGAGCTACCTCTGAAAGTAGGAATCATTTCAGGAGGTAGATCACAGAGAAACCTCAATCAAAATCACAACTGGTAAATTTAAATAGCTGCCATGCTAATAGTCTTCACATTACTGTCTTTATCTGAATCTTATCTGATATCCATGAATACATTTGGTATGTTCTGTATTGGTTAGTCATTAAGATGTGAATACTTGCTAAAAATGCCTTTGAGCTTCTGATTGGCTGCTTAGTCTACTTGATGACATCATGTTGCTGAATACTTGGAGATCCCCTTGAATATGGCACCAGATTCAAAGGGACGTCAGGAAAGGGGAAATCCATAGCACATCCAGTTGTGAGCAATTACTTCATCACTGACAGGAAGTCCAGATAACTGTATCAGGAACATGGTAGAGACGGCTTTTAAAGACATCAATGCATGCTAGATTTACTTTACTTAGACATCAAGGGTCTTTATTCACAGAATAGTGATTACTGAAAAATCAACTTTGTCAATATAACAGAACATTAGAAAGAATCAGCTCAGGCTACAGAAGCTACTCCTGATAACTTAAAGTCATAACTTAATATTGGAAGATGTAGGAGCAAATGTAGGCCATTCTGCCAATCAAGTCTGCTCCACCATTCAATAACATTTTGGCTAATCTGATTATTCTCAACTCCACCTTCCTATCTTTTCCCTATAGCCATAGATTCGCTCACTGATTAAACATCTATCTATCTCAGCCTTGATAATAAATATCAACCATTCTCGGCAGTCTTTTGCAGTAAAGAATTCCAAAGATTTATTACCCTTTGAGAGAAGAAAGTCTTCCTCATCTCTATCTTAAATATGCACCCTTATTCTGAGATTATGTCGTCTGGGGTCTTTTCCCCAGAGTCTTTTCCCCAGGGTTGGGGTGTTCAAAACTAGAGGGCATAGGTTTAAGGTGAGATCAGAAAGATTTAAAAGGGGCAACATTTTCACCCAGAAGGTGGAGCATGAATGGAATGAGCTGCCAGAGGAGTTGGTGGAGGCTGGTACAATTACGACATTTAAAAGGCATATGGATAGGGATGTGAATAGGAAGATTTTACAGGGATATGGGCCACATGCTTGCAAATGGGACTAGATTTATCTAGGGTATCTGGTCGGCGTGGATGAGTTAGACCAAAGGGTCTGTTTCCATGCTGTACATTTCTACAACTTTATGAATCTATGGTCCTAGATTCTCCCACAAGGAGAAACAACCTCTTTACATCTACAAAGTCAAGCCCCCACCCCCCCCCCCCCCCCCCCCACCCAAGAATCTTCAATGGTTCAGTTCTTCAAATAAGTCAATTCTTGCTGAGAAAAAAAAGTGGATTATCTAATCATTTAAAGTAAGCAATGTAATTAACATGCAAAATGGGAACTTGGTGAGTGCCAAATTGACTTATCAGGTAATTTGAATGAAGCAATTTGTAATTACACAAGCAAAAATTCTATTAATTTGGGAAATCTGGATTAAGAACTGAAAATGTTAGAAATTTCAGCAATCCTGACAGCAACTGTGGAGACAGTGGCAGAGTTAATGTTTCATTATCATTTTGATTACCTTTAGAATTTCTGATTAAATATCTATGTCCTGAAGCATCAACTGTTTGTCTCTCTACATATGCTCTCACAATTTATAAGAACCCCAATATTTTCTGTTTTTAGTTCTAACAGGTGATTGTTAATACTTCTACAATTAAATTGGAACCTTGAGTAGAATAACATCTAAAACAATACCTGTTCTCTTTGTGCTGTTGTAATGTTACAAATGCAATGTTCTTTCCATAGCTACAAATCAATGCTTGACAGATGACATTTTTTTCATGGGGAGTAGAGGTAAGTCTGCTCTCACAAAAGCATTGAAGGGTGCTTTTATAATAATTTCTCAACAACATTTTGTTTTGCTAACATGACTCTTTGGCTTAACTAATCAATAGGTAATAAATATAGCATATCCAATACTTTGTTATCTGTATAAATTATTACATCATTTTTCCTGTAGTGGAAATGATCATTCTAGTGAAAGCTCGCAAAAAAAAAGAAAATCTGATTATTGCAATGATGTTGGACCTTCAGAGGTCATGTTGTTCAAGTTGTTTTAGTTCAAATAAAGGAAGGACAAGTAAGTGTTGGAGATTTGCTCAGGCTATAAGTGATCTATTTGAAGGCAGTGGACACAGTAGGAAAGCAATGCAATCAGACTGTTAATTTAAACTGATTAAATTAAGTATTTCTAAAGTTCTGATACATAAATTTACTTCTTTCTTCTTATATTTTCAAAACTGAACCTTTGGGATTTCTAATGGAATTTAACTTGAGTCATTCGTTGTCTCCTGCAAGGGTAAGGGGGCAGCAGCAGACTGATCAATTGCATCGACTTAGTCCAGTAGCCAAGTTATAAATTATTTCACATAAATGATTTATTTTCATTTTGTTGCTTTTGACTTCAACACTAAGACAATTAGTCACCATTCGCTAGTGGCACTGCACACATTTCTACTTGTGATTTTATTAAATATGATCATTGTTTCAGCTATCCTAAATATAGTGTGTATTACCATAAACTAAGGCAATGTAGCCTCATGATCTTGCTGCGAGGGGCTGCAAGTTTACAGAATATGATAAATAGAAACCACAAACTAGCAGCTGAATAGTACAATTTCTTTGTGGGGAATATCGTATCTGGTCTGCCTTGTCTCAGCCCCAGAAATAATTTATTTTCACTTGACATCAACATGTTATTCTGAGTAGTAATGGGAGTATGCAATCTATAAAGTGCAATCTATTATTGTTTAATAAATTCAAACAAACCTCAGTGTATGACATCTGATATATATTACATAGATACTTGCGCGAAATTTATGCAATATTAGCACTTTGAATTTGTTATCAGTGCTTTTACCACAAACACGTGTTAAGGCTGAACTAACTTTCCAATTTATTCGACTGCATCCACCACGAACAACTGACAACTCTAATAATGTTGTCTATATTTCGTCTGATTGACACATACAAACCTGCACTCTGAACTTTATACATAAAACATTCTAAACTAGTTTTTAGGCATTTCATAGTATCACCTACATTCCTCAGTTGGGAGTGTAAGTGAACATCTCCTTGACATTCTGTCAATGCACCTGCAGAACTGGAAGCAGACAACAGGGATTAACTTGGATAAGGAATATTCCTTCTGTTTTTCCTTCAAGGAGTGGCAAACTTCCACTCCACACCAAACCATGGTGACTCAGTTGAGGTTAGGAAATCATTTTCACGCAAACCATAGGTATAAACCCAAATCTGCCACTTAGAGCACAGCACTAATACTATGGTCTATTAATATCACTTACCATTGAAGTTATTATTTTAATCCTCAAATAATTCAACAAAGTAACGCATTTGCTTATCTAAATTTTTTTAAACAGGAGCAGCAGTTGATTTCAAACATAGATAGGTAATGGTAAGTAAATGAGTATCAATTACAGTGTTTAAGTGTCAGGCAGGCAAAGAATAGCAGAGCCTGCTTTATAAACCTCAATTTCTAGCTCCCTTCAATTCCAAAAAAGTCATGTTCGACTTAAACTCTATCCAAAATACTGCCAGACCTGCCAAATCATTCTAACTCTTTCCATCTTTGTGTTAAATTTCCAGCATTCCACAGTGTTTTGCTTTTATTATAAATCTTCAGAATCACTGCTTACTAAGTAAACTGCTAACATCAAACATCGCACAAAGCAATCCACTTACAGCAAAAGGGCATCACACGCAGTATCTGAAAATATCTGGCAAGCTGCTCTCCTACAGAATGAACAATTCTTCCTACTTCGCTAAGAGAAAAAGTGCAATCACAGGACAGAGCAATAGAGCTGGAGAGAGAGAGAGAAGGAAACAAGGAAGTAAATGTCTTCAGGAAATGCATGAAAATAAGTGATCTACTTTAGATTAACTCTTCAAGAATCTGCATTATAAAAAGACTTAGTAAATACCTTTTCCATTTTGCTTTTCAAAGCTGGTATTAGATTCTACTGAGTATTGTGGAAAAATACAGGTCGTACTGTTATAACATCCATTTTGTTAACTCAATTCGCTGTAACAATTGACGGATTCGAGACGCTGTTCCTACTGCGCGAAGATTTAAAACAAGTGTTGGCTGTAACGCGATTACATCACCAACACTTTAAGTAATGTTTCTAAAGTGTGATTTTTCTCTAACTTGGGATTGCACAGGAACGCAACTATCGTGTTATAGAGGACTAACTGTACTCTGTATTTCTGTAATGTGAACGAAGTATGAATTATTAAGATCGAGAAATGGTACATTATGAATGATACAATTTTAGTGTGGCCAAAATCATGCGTTATTTTCCCTTGGCGTTTCCATAGATTGTTAAGCAGATGGTCAGGATGAAATAGAGGATTGGTCTGTTCTGAAGAAGGATCACCGGACCAGAAACATTAACTCTGATTTCTCTGCACAGACGCTGCCAGACCTGCTGAACTTTTCCAGCAATTCCTGTTTTTGTTGTGTGAGGATGAAATCGAAACTCATAACTCCTAATTTTAACTTGAAATAAATGACAAATGTGGGAATGTCAGCCTCACCTCAATTTGCCATCATGAAATGCAGGTAAATTTAACTCCTGGGAATTGTTTAAATATGCTGAGTCTTATTCCAACCTGATGTTAATAACATGGCCAACAATCAAACACCTCCAAAGTTAATCTCATAAAACAGGGTCAAAAAGAGAATTCTAAAACAAGGCAATGGATATGAGTTAGTACCACAAAGACTCTGCATTTCACAGCTCCTGATAGAACAAATTGAACATGGCAGGATTTTGCAGCTAAGACTCACACAAATTGTCTGTACTAATGGAAATGTATCAGAGTGGTGAAAGGGGATGGAAATTGTGGGGAGAATGAGGTAGGAAAAATTTGGGCAACCCAGGCATAAGTGGCCCACAATTTCCTTCAAGGGCTAGACAACCATGTTTCTCACAGACCCAAAAAATAACATAAACAAATATAACCTTATTTTTTCAACTATCTCCTGTTTATTGGTACTGGCTCTCCCTGGCAAAGCTAGCACAAGGCACGAACCACATTGAAAACTAATGTAAATGACATTATCAGATCTCAATTTCTGAAGCTTAATGAAGTCTGGCATGAAATGTTGACAGCAGCCAGTTAAAATTCAGGGGCTATGCATAATGTAGTGAGGAATAAGAGTTGTGCTGCCATTTGTGGAATCTCTTTCCAGGTACAGACAGTTCAAATCGTAAGATTTTACTAAATCAGGAGGAGGTCATTTGACATTTCATGTTTGTTTAAGAAAGCTTCTGGCAGGCCTATTTGCCAGACCTTGCTTACGTCCTTTAAACTTTACATTTTGAATTATTTATTTAAAAATGAACACAGATTACTCCCCGTCTCGAGTAAGGCACTGCAGATCTTAACACTTGTCTGCTTTCTAAAAATCCCCATTTCTCTCCCTTCGTCTTTGTCTTGATGGTAACATTTATACCTACTTTAGTTCCTGTTTACTGGCTGTGAGAATGGAATCCATAATCTGATCCCAACAATGCAGTTTTTGTTGATTTCTTCATGGCTTTTAGCCATGGTAGAAATAAAAATGTTGCACAAGTAGAATAATACAATCAATTCTGAAAACCTCCCGCACACTCTCATATCTACCTCACAGTCAAGAACTTTCCTTCAGTAAAATAACTCAATCATTTATGTAGATAATATCCATCAATACATTTCACATTGCCACTACAATTTGAAATAAGATTAAACTAGTACATATGTATTATAGATGCTCACATACAATTTTCTCTTGGGTCACACACCCGTAAGGGCATACATGCATTGACTGTACCACATGCAGGTACACATATGAGACTTATCACATACAAAGAGGCATGTTTTAATAAGTTTTAAAACATTGTACTGCAACAAAACAAAATCAGACATATTTAGAAACACCAATACCCAAAGCCTTGTTAAATCCACCTACAGAGTCAGCACAACATTTTCATCTTAAGAAGCAAAGAAGGAAAAAGACTGTAGACAAAACAAAGGATTCCACTTTTAAAACCTTTTTCAAAACACAAATATTTTCATAAATGAATTCATTCAAAGCATTTTAAAAAATCACACATGCATAGACATACACCATGCTTTTTACCTTTTAAATAATGATCCTCTTTAGCAAATTCAATCATGCAGAATAATGCCAGAATTCAAAGCCTCTTGTAAACACTGCTGAGAATCTAAAGCACCCACACAGTGCTGTTAGCCTATCTGTTGCATTTCAGTCAGGTTTTTGTAATTATATTATGCATTGAACCATGCTTGAGGTTGCATACAAAGCAGTTGCTGAGCTTTTATTTATGTCTTAATCTAGAGCTAAGAGGTAAATGGAAATAATGATTTTTTTAGACCAAAAGAAACTCAGAACAATTTGTCTTGTTGTGTTTAAAATATGTACATTTATAAAATGATTTTATGTTGCCATGAAATGTAAACTAATCCATTCATATCCAAATTTCAGTATAGTCAAGCATTCTCATTTTTAATTTGAGTGGATCGTTTCCTACAGTTTACCTGAGGGTGAAATTTCTTTGGAGGTTCTCCTGCTCTTCTGCTAAAATGTTTCCAAAAGATTGAGGTAACCTTAAAGAAATGGGACTATGGGATATTCCTTAAAGGTGATGCCAGAACTTATGCCCAAGTTAAAATAGAACATGAGGAGAACTCCCAAAGAACATCTTTCCTCCAGATTTAAAACATCATTCCCGATCAGTTTGCACTGATTTTCAAGATTTTGTATCTCAAAAGAATTTCTGGAAATTTAGCAACCTTTGGGAGGCATGAAATTTAATTCCTTACAAATCTACTATTTCTGCTTCCTAATCTTGAAATTTATAGTGGGGGATGAATGTGACAAATTTTTCATGACAGCAGATATATTTTGATCTCGAAATAAGAATATCTATATTTATGAAGCACCATTAAAACAGAAAAATATTCCAAAGCACTTCACAGGGGTGAAATCTCACAGATATCTATAAGACAAAGAATGATATATTAGGAGAGATAACCAAAAACCAGTTAAGCAAATCTAATGGATGGTCTTCAATGAGAAGAAAATGGTAGAAATGTTTAATATGGAAAATGTGGCGCTTGGAACCCAGACGTAATGTCAACAGTGAGATGCGGGATACACAACAGGGCCATAAGATGTAGGAGTAGACAAGGGCCATTCAGCCCATTGAAACTGCCAATGACATCATGACTAATTTGATAATCCTCAATTCCACTTTCCTGCCTTATCCCTATAACCATGGGAACAATGTCAGTGGAATGGAAAACTGTTTTAAGTGAAGTCTTTTAGTTGAATTGTGCCAACTTTGGATCTCCTTTACCTTCATGGGAAGTCGTGAATGTCACAACCTCTTTGGTGAACTGTAAACTAATACCACACCAAAATAATGATGCCATGCTGGAAGCAATGGGAAAACAATTTAATAATTAAAGCAACAGTCAAAAGATATTTTTCATTATTGTTTGTAGATGTTGAAGGTTTGCAATTAAATGGAACTGTTGGTAATGTTAAGATACATCTGATTTGTTGTCCAGAACAACAGCTCAGTTTTATTTGGCAACAATTTCAAGTCTGTCAAATAGAATTTGATCTTGTTCCACGACAGCACAGATTCTCAAATTGAGATTCTATGAGCACCAGAGGCTTGCAAACAAGTCTACAAGGCTATCCGTTTACTTTGGCTACGCCTTCTGTTTACTTACTGGCATTGACTACTGTTACTAAAATCTCTTTGCAATGACTATTTGAACGAAAGGATACAAATAAGAATGATAACATTTGTTTTCCTTAGAGTAGTTGGCAGGATTGTTAGCACATTGGGTTTCCCAACTGTGCCAATATTTAGACGAAGTTCCCAAACTGAGAAGACATCATTCTGTTATCAAAAAAGAAATAAATTACTGAGGAACAAAATATTTAAATAGCGATAATAATCACCTCTTGAAGAACTGTGAATTCTATTTTCCATATTCCTCAGTTATATTTAAGTTATCTCTGAACCCAATTTTATGCACAAATAAACTCCCGGTTGCCTGTTTTTGCCTGGCAAAATGCAGTAACCATTAGACATTATGACATTATTTTAACATAAGAAGAGAGAGAAGAGCATGAGTAAGCCATACAAGCCCCTCAAAACTGCTCTACCATCATGACTGATCTTGTAGCTCAGTTCCAACTTCCTGCACTGTCTCTATGTCTCTTAATTCTTCTTTCTGTATTTAAAAAAAATTGATCTCTGCTTTGAACATTACCAATGTCTGAGTATCACCAGCTCCCATGCGTAGAGCATTCCAGAGTTTCACCAAGTGAAATCAAGTTCTCTTCATCTCAGGTCAAGTGACTAATTCCAATTCTGAGACTCTTGCATCCTTAATTTTAGACCCCACACCCCAGCCACTGCACCATCTCAACAACATCCCCTCACAACATCTACACCATCAAACCCATTAAGAATTTTATATGTCCCAATGAGATTATGTCTAATTCTTCTAAATACTTGTGAAGATAGGCTTGGTCTAATCAATATATCCTTAGAGGTCAATTCTTTCATCCCAGGAACCAGTTCTACATGCACATCCTCTAAACAAAGCACATTCTGAATTAGGAGGCCATAATCCTTGATGTGTGAATTTCACTAAGTGTACTTCCAGCTAGACTTCTTTGCAATCTCTTTGCATTGTAGGCTGACGTACTTTGATTTCCCAATTGTGTACTGTTCCTGTATGCCAAACCTCTGTGATGCATGACTGTGCAAACATTTCCCTGCCTCTCTTATCTAGAAAAGATCAGTATTCTGTTTTTGACTGTCTGATCAAAGTTGATTACTTCACAATTCTTCACATTCCATCTGGCTCATTCTTGTCTACTTACTTCATACATATAAATATTTTTGCATCTTCATTGCGTCTTCCTAATTGCATACTTTCAGGGGTAACTTTATGTTGTTCTCAAGATCAGACATATTGTACTCAATTACCTCATCTAACTCATTGTTACGTATTATCAATAGCTGAGGCAGAAACCCGATGCTTTTCAAACTCTACTTTGTTCCTTGATAGATGGGGGCAAAGAGTATATAAATTCTAGTGAAGTTACATTATGATGGATACATCTAATGGACCCAGTGAATGCATGTTAGTGAAGAAGGCAAATAGTATGTTAGCCTTCAAAGCAAGAAGATAAAAGTACAGAAGCTTGCTGCAATTCTATAGGCCTTGGAGTATTGTGTGCAGTTTTGGTTTCCTTATCTGAGGAAGGACATTTTGGCTATGAAAGGAATGCAATGAAGGCTGACAGACTGATTGCTGAGATGCCAGGACTGATGCCAGGACTGATGTATAAAGAGAAAATGAATCAGTTAGGGTTATATTTATTGGTGTTTAAATGTATTGTTGAGGGGTGCGGTGGAGTTGATGTTTGGATTGGGGGGTGCTTGTGGATCTCATAGAAACCTGGAAAATTTAGATAGCTGGGTCTCTGGAATAACAGTCCAGCAATAATACCAATAGGCTGTCACCTCCCCATGTGCTATAGGAGGACCTAATGAAGGAATTATCTTTGAATTTTCTTTCAGTTACAATGAATAGAATTCGTACTTTCTCATATTAAAGTTTCCAAATTGGCCCAATGGAGATTGAACAAACAAATTGATATTTTGAAGATTACTGCACTTAAGGCTTTTTTTCACTCTCATATTTGCTTAACAAAGGTATTTTTTGCAAAAATGACTACTAGCACTGGGAGGAAAACTCTTAATGATTTTTCTGTGGTCTGGAACAATGCAGCTATTTGCAGACATACTCATTCCCTTTAAAGTATGAAATTTGATAGTTCTACAAAGAGTAATATTATCTCCAAGACTCTTGTGGGCTCCAGTATATTCATTAGATGCTAGACAAAAGGATCTTTAATTCCGTGTGAAGTTTCCAGACTGGAGCCATTCAGCTCCCTCATCAGATTAAGCAAAAATTGTTAAGAAATCAAAGTGTACAGTATTTATGTGTATTACTGTGATTTATGTTCCTTAACGGTGCATTAGAGTTTCTTGACTGAAGTGTTGTAAATGGCACGACAAATATCGGTGTACAGGTAGAATTCAGCTGAATAGATGGGAACTTAAATGGCATTCAGCACGTACTTTTCATTAGACGGATTGAAATTCTACATTGAGAATGCCATTGTATTGAGGAATGCAATATAAATAAGGTATTGTTTTCTACTTGGAGTAACTAACTTCTACCATTAAAAAAAAAGTTGCTACTCTGAGTTTTACAAGTTAAGGAACTATGTAATGTAGTACTGAACTGTACAGTCAGGAGTAGCACAGGGTAGGAGCATTAGCAAAGGCATCAACTAGTCAGGCTTATGTAAATGTCTCAAGCTGAGTAGTTTTTACTTATTACCGGAATTATTATTCTAATCTAAGCATAGAATCCCTACTGCAAATAGAGGCCATTCGCCCATTGAATCTGCTCTGACCTAGTAATCCCATGTTTATTATAGTTAACACACCCACCTTACACACTACAGGGTAGTTTAGCATGACCAATTCACCTAACCTGCATATCTTTGGACTGTAGGAGGAAACCACATCACCCAGAGGAAACCCACACAGGCACAGAGAGACAGTTGGCCAAAGCTGGAATTGAACCCAGGTCCCTGGCACAGTGAGGCAGCAGTGCTGACCACTGTATTGTCTCATCCCACCATCACTTGTCTGATTGGCTGTCAGCTACAAGAATGAAGGTGCAGAGAATACCCATCTTAAAGACCAAATCAGAAAAGGGCATGTGCAGACCAAAATGGTAGATCAAGTACTGGGCCAGCTCTGGTTGTTATTTGACTCCACATTCCTCCCATTCTACACGCTGCTAGTGTACACCGCCTGCTCCTATCGGTCATGGTGTGTTGTGCAGGCTGCACTGGGAATGGCTGGCAGTATTCCTACCAACCTGAAGTCTTTAGCACAGAATTATTATAATGTGGAATAAGATGCCATTTGTGCTGGGTCCTCTACTTTTTGTCAGTTGCATAAATGATTTGGATGCGAGTATAAGAGGTACAGTTAGTAAGTTTGCAGATGACACCAAAATTGGAGGTGTAGTGGACAGCGAAGAGGGTTACCTCAGATTACAACAGGATCGGGACCAGATGGGCCAATGGGCTGAGAAGTGGCCGATGGAGTTTAATTCGGATAAATGCAAGGTGCTGCATTTTGGGAAAGCAAATCTTAGCAGGACTTATACACTTAATGGTAAGGTCCTAGGGAGTGTTGCTAAACAAAGAGACCTTGGAGTGTAGGTTCATAGCTCCTTGAAAGTGGAGATAGGATAGTGAAGAAGGCGTTTGGTATGCTTTCCTTTATTGGTCAGAGTATTGAGTACAGAAGTTGGGAGGTCATGTTGCAGCTGTACAGGACATTGGTTAGGCCACTGTTGGAATATTGCGTGCAATTCTGGTCTCCTTCCTATCGGAAAGATGTTGTGAAACTTGAAAGGGTTCAGAAAAGATCTACAAGGATGTTGCCAGGGTTGGAGGATTTGAGCTATAGGGAGAGGCTGAACAGGCTGGGGCTGATTTCCCTGGAGCGTCGGAGGCTGAGGGCTGCCTTTATAGAGGTTTACAAAATAATGAGGGGCATGGATAGGATAAATAGGCAAAGTCTTTTCCCTGGGGTGGGGGAGTCCAGAGCTAGAGGGCATAGGTTTAGGGTGAGAAGAGGAAGATATAAAAGAGAACTAAGGGGCAACCTTTTCACGCAGAGGGTAGTACGTGTATGAAATGAGCTGCCAGAGGATGTGGTGGAGACTGGTACAATTGCAACATTTAAGAGGCATTTGGATGAATAGGAAGGGTTTGGAGAGATATGGACTGGGTGCTGGCAGGTGGGACTAGATTGACTAGATTGATATCTAGTCAGCATGGACAGGTGGACCGAAGGGTCTGTTTCCATGCTGTACATTTATATGATTCTATGACTGATTATATCTGCACCAAATTCTGAGCATGTTAACTTAGTCCTAATCATCTGTCTTTTCCACATAATCCTCCACATTATTTCAATGTAAATAAACATCCAATGTTGAATCCCTTATTTGTGCCTTCCTCTGTCGCACTTCATGACAGTGTATTCCAGACACTAACTACTCATTCAGTGAGAAAAGGTTTTCTTCACCTGGCATTTGCTTCTTTTGTAAAACACTTTAAAACTGTGCTCTTTGGATCTTGACCCATTTATGGATGGGAACAGTTTCTCCCTAACTACTCGACCCAGACCCATCATATTTTTGAAAACTTCCCTCAAATGTCTATTTAGCTTTTTCCTCTTTAAGGAAAATAGTTCCAGCTTCTCAAATAAAGATTTAAAATAATGAAGGGTTTGGACAGTATACACTTAGACCACTAATTCCAAATGGATAGGTTAGGGAGCATTAGGAATTTACAGATTATAAAAGGGCAGAATTAGCACGATTGCTAATCTGTTCAATATTTTCCACAGAATAATGGATCAGTGCAAAACGTTGCTGGCTTGAGCACCGATTGCCGGTTTGCTTCGTTTGTTGCATTTCTTCCAAAGCTGAAGATTTATCACACAGGAACAGTCAATTTTAGTTTAACTGTTCTATTCTGGTATGAGTATTCCACACAGACCTCCTGGCATTCTTCTTCCTATACCCTCATCAATGTAACCTAATCCTTTCACCATCATGTGAATTGAATTGAATTAGATTTGTTGTCACATGTACTCATATCAGTACAGTGAAGTGTTTACACATTGCCATCTCAGGTGCAGAATATTAGGTACAATGATAACAAAACACAAACAGTACAATTTTCTAAAAAAAAACTACAGGCACTACAATCCTGGGCAAAGGGTAAATGTCAGTCAACTTTGCAAACACCAAAGTAATGTCGGAGAAAATCTTCCCGCGTTCTCAACAGATGGCGTGCCTCATGATGGGATCACAAACTACAAAGACACACAAAAAAAGCCCGCAAAATGAGGTGATACAATAATTAGAAAAATGTTGCATAAAAAGTCATTTCTTTCTTCCTAATTTTTTTTTGCAACAAAATAAGTGGTATCTAAGCTTTCTTGGACTTGGACTTGATGCTTGTTTTGCCTTTCTTGCTCTTGCTCCTGTCTTTGCTGGAGGAACCCAGGCAACTATTCCTGCTACCTGCTTTCTTGCTGGAAGCACCTTTCTTGTGAGTTTTCTTCACTGCGCTGCTGCTGCTGGCTAAGGTTAAGGCCGAAGATTTCTTCTTCTTGGTCACTCGCCCAGCTTCACCTTTCTTGGTGATCTTGAAGGAGCCGTTCACCCCTTTGCCCTTCACTTGCTTGAGGGTGCCACTGAGGACATTGTGCAACCTGGCTTTCAGGTTGGCAGGAATACTGCCAGCCATTCCCAGTGCAGCCTACACAGCACACCATGACCGATAGGAGCAGGCGGCGTACACTAGCAGCGTGTAGAATGGGAGGAATGTGGAGTGAAATAACAACCAGAGCTGGCCCAGTACTTGATCTACATTTTGATCTGCACATGCCCTTTTCTGGTTTGGTCTTAAAGGGCATTGTGCAGTTAAGTGTGACCTGGCACTTGTTGAAGCATTTCCTTATAAATGGTGGCCAGTGAGGAGCCATTGTGGGCACCCACCCTAGAATTGATTAATTTGATTTATTGTCACGTGTACTGAGGGACAGTGAAAATCTTTGTTTGCGTGTAGTACAGGCAGATCATAGTAAGCAAGGACATACGGATCATAAGTTGAAAAAAATTTTTACAGAGTGAGGCATGCAGGTTACAGTGCACAGGATGTGTGTGAGATAAAATTAATATTAACAAGATCAACATTGGTTGACGTTAGAGAATCCATTCATCGGTCTAACAATGGCAGGGAAGAAGGTGTTCTTGAACCTGATGGTGCATATGTTCAAGCTTCTGTACCTTCTGCCTGTTCAAAGAGATTGTACGACACCATTACCGGGGTGGGATAGGTCTTTGATGGTGTTGACAGTATTTCTGTGGCAACGAGGTGTGTAAATGGAGTCCATTGATATGAGATTCGCTTCTGTGATGGTTTGGGTTATGCACACAACCTTCTGTTGTTTCTTATGGGCTTAGGCAGAGCATTTGCTGTACCAGCCTGTAATGCATCCGGCCAGTATGCATCTGTAAAAGTTGGTGTGGATCCTTATGGACATGCCAAATTTACTGAGCAGCGTGAGGAAGAAGAGGCATTGTTGTGCCTTGACCATTGCATTTACATGGGAAGTCCAGGACCAGTTGGCAGTTCTTGTCACTCCTAGGAATTTGATGCTCTCAACTCTCAACTGCCATACCATTGATGGAGATGGGTGGCGTTTTCTTCACTGTTTGTCCAACTTCCTCTTAAATACATCTGTGCTAGTCTCCTCAACTACTCTTTATGGTAGAGTGTTTCTAACTACAGTGCTTTCGACGTACACATTTTTCCTACGTTCTCTATTAAATTTATTAGGACTTTTATATTTACAGCCCCTTGTCCGGTGCCCCCTCATGTAGAAATGCCTTCTCTGCATCTCCCCAGCCAGTCCCCCATTAACAAAATACAGCCTCAATGTGAACTCTTGGACTGGTTTCAATTACCTGAAAGAGTCAGAGATGAATTTTACAGATTATTTTATTTTATAGAATTGGCCTGGGCATTTAAGCTATTTTCTCACTAATCCCAGGATACTCTAATTGCACAGGGCATATTCATATCCTGTGGCATAGGGCATCACAACTCCACAAGACAGGCTAGAGAGAGCAGAAGGTCTTTTCCTGTCTGTCATTTACATATGCTTGAAAAATCAAATTATTCAAATATATTGATATCATGGCCAGGAGGAATAGTGATAGTGTTGATTTAAACTAAATTCATTAATGCCAGAAACCACCATAATCCACATGAAAAACATAGAAACATAGAAAATAGGTGCAGGAGTAGGCCATTCAGCCCTTTGACCTTGTACCACTGTTCAATATGATCATGGCTGACTCTGCAATTTCAGTATCCCATTCCCACTTTCTCTCCATACTCCCTTGATCCCTTTAGTTACAAGGGCCATGTCCAGCTCCCTTGAATATATCTAATGAACTGGCCCCAACAGCTTTCTGTGGTAGATAATTCCACAGGTTCACAACTCTCTCTGAGAGAAGAAATTCTTCCTCATCTCAGTCCTCAGATCGCAACTTATCACACATGCAACTCAGGTTAGCAAGGAAACAGAAGCACAAGTGCGTGCCAAGCCTCATCTTTAGAATTGCTTTGAGCTGCAGATGCTACTTGGACAACTTGGTGGAGAATGTAAATATGGGTCCCCTGGATTTTGCCCGGCTCAAATGTCTACTATGGCACACAGCTGAGATGGAGAGAGGAAGGTCATGGGCGGGGGGGGGGGAGGGCGAAGGTGGAGACAGCAGTGGTTGAGGTATTATTGTAGAAGAAGGAACAGCATTCCCACAGGCTTGATATTAAACAAATTAAAAATAAATCAACAACAATTTTTTCCGAAGTCTTGTTTGATGATAGCTGGCTGGGCTGTGGTCAAGCCATGTGAACTCTGGACTTCTTTATTTTAGTTAGTTTTGGGAGTGGGACCAGGAAATGTACACCAGAGCCTTTTTTTCAGTTGCCCAGGTCTAATTCCCTTCATTAAACATTACAAGAGACCATTTTACACTCATAAAATGGATGCAACAATATCCTTTTATCTTTACAGATGGTATCTCACTGCGACAATAAGTCTCTTCCTCCACATGGTATAATGTTAAGGGGTACATCGAGTGCATTGATTGTCTTTAAACAAAAGAAGCAAAATGTGTCCAAAAATTAATCCACGGGTGAGTCATTCTAACAATGAATTGAAAATAGCTGAGCAACTGTATTTTCTGCAGTCATTAAAGCTGTCCAGAAATACAAAAATTCCAATGCTTCAGAATTGAACCAACCTTCAGATCATTTCCCTTGACAAGATAATATGACATTTCAATTGAGTTGGTTCCTCCGTGAAGGAATTTTATAATTAACTTACAATTATTATTCATGCAAAACATCACTTACCTAAAGCCAAACTCACAAATTTTAAACCTTGTTCAAGGCTGTGGAACAGTATCTCAAAATTATGAGAGCATGAAAGCCTTTGAGATGTGGAACATTCGAACAGCTAAATTGATTTTTTTGAAATGTTTGGTGTTATCCCTGTTGTAAGTTCTCATTTCTTAATTTGAAAGAACACAAGCTATTGGTCCATATTTTATGCCAGTAATAGCAGTGAAACGATCAGTGTTTGCTGTCATCATTCTTCTGAAGGGCACAGCAACTTCAGGAGTTCTGACATGCACAGGATAATGTGCTGTCCTGGAAACTGCTGTCAGTGAACCCATGCTTCTCCAAAAGTCCCGCAATCTGAAATCAATTAGACATCTTTAAACGGTTGAGAATTTCCACCCTTCCACTCATACAATGGAATTTTTTACCTCCCTCTTGACTGGTTTGGAGCTGTGGGCATTTAATCAGGTTGGGGGTGGGGTGGGGGGGCAATATGGGGTGGACGTGGATGTTGCCCAATTCAGTCTGTGGGACAAGGCTCATGGACAGTCTGGGCTTATGCCCAAAATGTTGATTCACCTGCTCCCTGGATGCTACCTGACCTGCTGTGCTTTTCCAACGCCACACTCTCAACAGTCTTCCCATCCGAATGCTAATTAAGATTCTTAAGTGTGTAACTAATTCCAACTTAAGGGCCTGATCCTGCTGATGCTGGCATTTAATATGTGTCCCTCTGCACAAGACTTGCTCAAAGACACTCAAGGGACCCTCCATCAGAAAAGCTACTTAGAATAGAATCGTTACAGTGTGGAAACAGGCCTTTTGGCCCTACAAGTCCACAACAACCCTCTGAAGGGCAACCCACCAGCCCATTCCCCCTACCCTATATTTACCCCTGACTAATGCATCTAACCTACACATGCCTGAACACTATAGACTATTTAGCATGGCCAATTCACCTACCCTGCACATCTTTGCATTGTGGGAGGAAACTGAAGCACCCAGAGGGAACCCATGCAGACACAGGGAGAATGTGCAAACTCCACCCAGATAGTCGCTCAAGGCTGGAATTGAACCTGGGTCCATGGTGCTGTGAGGCAGCAGTGCTAACCACTGAGCCACCGTGCCACCCCCACTTCTCTGTCACTTGTTCTGAATCTTCTTGACTCCCACTGCACCATGCCCCTCCTTCCCCACCCCAATCTGCAAACCCCATCTCACCCTCACACACCTGTGGCCTGGGCCTCTGGTTGATTCTTGGCCAGAAGGGGATGTATTACAGGAAACAGCCACTGCTGCCAGAGGCCCTAATGAGCAATGAGAGCTGGCAGCTTCTGATTGGCTGGCAGCAGAGTGGCGGGAATTCAGATCCAGAGTTCTAAATCTTGGAAAGGACCAAAACTGACCAGTTAAACGTACCTGATGACACTATCCTGGAATGGCTTGCTGAACAGAGGCTCTCCCACCTATCATTCTCCAGCTGGTAGCAACACAACCATTACCAACATTAAACTTTGCCTGTGTCCTTTCTTTTATTTATTCAAGGAATGTGGGAGTCACGGGCTGTACCAACATTTGTTGCACACGTAGTGGCCCTTAAGAAGATGGTGATGGTGAGTGGCCTTTATGAACTTCTGCAATCCATTTTCTCTAGGTCAACCCACAAGGCCACCAGGGGAAGAGTTTTAGGATTTTGACCCAGCGACAGTGAAGGAATGGTGATATATATATTTCCAAATCAGAATGGTGAGTAGCTGGAGGGAAATTTGCAGGTGGTGGTATTCCCATGTATCTGTTGTCCTTGTCCTTCTAGATGGAAGAAGTCATGGATTTGGAAGGTGCTTTCAAGGAAATTTGTTGAACTCCTGTATTGCATTTTGTAGATACTAGGATTAATTCTTCCTGTTGGAAAGTGGCGAGCTTGTGGAATTCCCTGCTAGGCCAAAACTTTGAATGTTTTCAAGAAGGTGTTAGATATACTTTAAAGCTAAACAGATTAATATGTATAGGGAGAAAGTGGGAATAGGGTACTGAGTGGAATGATCAGCCATGATCATATTGAATGGAGCAGCAGGCATAAAGGGCTGAATGGCTGACATTTTGCTCCTATTTTCTATGTTGCTGTGCAGATGGTACAAACTGTTCCTATTGAGCATCATAGGTGGAGGAACAGAATGTTTGTGCTAGTGGTGCCAATTAGGTGGGCTTTGTTTTTGTCCTGGATGGTTCAAGTCTTTTGAGTGTTGTTGGAGCTTCACTCATCAGGCAAGTGAGTAGTATTCCATTAGTCACTTGACATCTGCCTTGTAGTTGGTGGATGGGCTTTGGGAAATAAGGAAAGTTACAGACTACACCTTTCATCGCCTTGGTACTTATACGATTAGTCCAGTTCGGTACCTAATCAATGGTAACCCCCAGGATGTTGATGGTGGAGGATACCATTGAATGGTGATGTCATTGATTGTCAAAGAACAATTGTTATTTGGCTTTAAGAGGTGTATTTCTTTCCTTTTTTCTTATGAAGACATGTTGAGTCAGAGGTGTGAAGCGGTCTACTTCAAGCCAATAAAGTAACCAGCTTGTGAGGTCTTGGGTTTTTTATGTTCGAACAATATAAGCAGCCTGAATGGATGAGACCAAGCTCCCATAGAACCAAGATTTTAGTTTTAGCTTTCAGTAACTGTAGAGTTGGAAGCTACAATACATCTCTCCCTGTTCAACAAAACACTTGAGGTCTCTCTCTCTTTCTCAGAGTTTTTCTCTCATGCACAAGAGATTTGCATGTAAGATAATCTATTTTACTGAATTTGCCTTTGCCAACGGCGTGTTTATGAGCTGTTATTATGTTGGAACATAATAACATGTAGTTAGACAATATCATTCTGTTAAGTTTTCCAATAGAGTTAAGTTATTACAATCCTTCTTTCTTTTGTTTATATTTTAACCTGAGTGTATGAATAAAGTATGTTTTGCTTCAAGCCTGGTAGTTTGTCTAATCAAATTGCATCCGCAAGATAATGCTTAGCAATTGCCTTTAAAATAAGAACAAGTTAGGGTCTAGACTATCTCATTGACATGTTTTGAAGTAATATGGTTTGGTCCATAACAAACTGGGGTTCTTGTTGGAATATAAATCTCTAATTCCAGGTTGGGTTTAAAATGAGTGGAATCAAAGGAGTTGTGGGTGTTGGTGTTAAATTTGGTTAATTTAAACAGGATGTGCCTTGTGTAATAATGGCACTTTTAGTCACTAAGAGTTTCCTGGAGGTGGAAGAAGTCACTTTGGGTATTTTAAAGAAAGTCAGCAGATAAAACTTCCAGAATTGGCAAACAAGTTGAAGTTGGAATTGCCTGCATCTGTTAGGAAAGGGTAAATAATTATAGCAACAGCATAACATTTACAACTGCCAGGATTGCAATCAGAATCATTGGAAAAGTTAAAATTTCAATTACAAGTGAAGCAGCATAAATTAGAGGCAATGACAAGAGAAAAGGGAATGAAACAGTTTGAATTAAGTTATAAAAAAAAGAGGAAAAACAAAAGGAAAGAATCGCCCTGGCAGAACAAAGAAAGGATGGCCCTTGTAGAGAAGAAAGGGATAAAGTGAAAGTCCATAATACAATAGTTAGATTCTTCTTTGTTTTCAATTACAAGTGAAGCAGCATAAATTAGAGGCAATGAAAAGAGAAAAGGGAATGAAACAGTTTGAATTAAGTTATAAAAAAAAGAAGAAAAACAAAAGGAAAGAATCGCCCTGGCAGAACAAAGAAAGGATGGCCCTAGTAGAGAAGAAAGGGATAAAGTGAAAGTCCATAACACAATAGTTAGATTCTTCTTTGTTGGAGATGGTTATTATCCAACACTTGTGGGGGAAAATGTTACTTGCCACTTAGCAACCCAAATCTATTCCAAGTCTTGCTGCACTCAGACATGGACTGCTTAAGTTTTGAAAGAGATGCAACCGATACTGAACATTGTGCAGCCAAAAGCAAACATTCCCACTTCTGACCTTATGATAGAGGGGTCGTTATTGATAAAACATCTGAAGATGTCATAAGACAGTTAAAAAAGCCATACCTATTCATTGTGAGAGAACTGAGATTTTATCCAAGTTCAGAATTGCTATTAAGTAGCCTTATTGGCACTGGTAGAGTATTTTTATATGTCGAACATAGTATTTCTCCATTAGATAACAAATCTCTTTATTTATTTATGCCATATTATGTTATGACTATTGGGGTAAAGAAATCAACCCCACAATTCCTGGAGTTGTCGCAAATGTGAAGGTTTCATCTGTCAAATTCAGGTTAACATAATGTGGACACCAGTTTTTTTTCTCTCAATTAAAGACAAAACAAACTATTTAACGTAATCAAACTGTTTTTAACCAATGGCAGAATGGAGACATATGAATTGCTAATCTATAACTCTAAAACTTAAACTCTACCCCTTTCGAAAAGTTCCCACACAAAAAATAAGATACACAAAGAGAAAAGACAAGACACAAATATTATGGGAGGGGAAGGTTTAAAACTCAGAGAGGCACACTTCTGGTGCCAATCCGGAGCACAAGTTCAATGAATTGTTTTCTTTTGAGTTCTTTTGATTCTGGGCTCTTTGCTGATGAGACAAGGTTCTGGGTATATAGTTTCTCAGTCTTCATTCACTCGTTGAGGATTTGCCCTTTGTCTCTGAAGGTGTTCTTTCCACTTTTCCTTTCAACAGGGGATTTGCAGAGAAATCAGCTTACAGAGAAATATGACAGAAAGCAATTAGATACAAAGGATTTTATTTTTCTTCCCCACAAGGGAGGGAAATATTTGATACTTTCTCTCTTCAAGTTAAATGTATTTGCTGCTTTGGCCATGAACCAATCAATTGGTTGTTACTATGCTCAGCTATCCTGAACCCACAATGTGTATCAATTGAAAAGCCAATCAAGAGACTGTCTCTAAACAAAACTGCCCTGAACACACACATGTAGTACAATTTTGCCTGGAATTCTCCCTCTCCCTTGTCCAACAAGGCAACATTGTACAGACAACTCACAGTGTTGTCCAGTACAGACACTTTCTTATACCACTTCGCTGATTTAAAGTAGTATCTTTTTCCATTTTTAGTCCACAGTCTAAAAAAAAGGCCCTTACATTTATTTGATATAAACAGATTGTTAGGATCATCCCATCCTTGAGGAATATAACAAGAGAATGAAAGATTAATATAAAAATCTCTGTTGTAGTTGAACAATTATGGATTTGAGTGTTGCTAAAAATATTTATCAAATGCTGTTGAAATTTTTCATCGCACACTCTCCAGAGCAGATGCAAAGATGTGAAATTTAAAATGTTTAAAAAATTTGGATTACAGGAGAAAAGGTGCTGATTGGTTGACAATGTCAACTCTGACTGGTTGACACATTACCATGAAAAATACACCAGGAAATAATTGTCTTGCACGGCTTTAAATTTGTCTGTAAATGGCCAGAAGATCAGTACTCTTAACTTTAATCATTTAAACCATTCTAAATTTGGTGTAAGGGCGTACTAGCACATTTTTCATTGCTGAATAATCACATTAACCTAGAACACAATACAGCCTGATAGTTAAACCTTTGCCTTAAGATGTATCAGATGAGCTCAGCGCAACACCTAAGCAAATAGGTAAAGGGAAGAATAAAAGTAGCATAACTGCATTTAATTCCTCTAAAGACAAGATATGACATTCCATCAAGGACGTGACCTTAACACTCAGTAATTGGTTACATATTCGTATTTTTGTTAAATATTAATATACACTCTTTCTCTGCTGAAGGAGAAACATCTGATCATTAATTTAACTCGTGTACCATAACATTGGGCACATCTTGGAAGAAGCAACAGAGTAAGGTGGCAACATGAAAATTGCAGAAGGTAAAGGAAAAGCTGCTCTGACCACCCAAGAGCAGGGCAGAGAGAATATTTAAACTATGAGAATTCAAGGAATGCAAAGTTCATTCTGTTGCTCTCCAGTGAACCTATCTCATGTGGTTTGTACAAACACGTTGCATACTGGAATTATTCGTGGTAGACATCAATGAATAGATGAGACTGATTCTGATTTTGTTTTGTAATTTTAATTACCGTTAATACTAATTCTGGTGCTAGGAATGGTCTAATACTATGGTGCAAAAAGTATTTTCACAATCAAAAGCACCACTAATAACAAAGGTGAACTGTAATTGGCAAGCACTCTCAGCAATGTAATGTAAGGTTACTATTAGAATAAAACCTTTTTCTTGCCTGCAGCTTGAAGGAGGGAAGACTGTAAATTATTGCCAGGAATCTGAGAGCCAAACCCGATCACCTCGGATCACGTTATGAGTCATAAGTTGTTTTGTTACACAGGTTTCGGGACTTTTATCCATTTGAGAACAGAAATCTGTTCCACTCTAATTACTGTGTATTTCTACATAATTACAGAAAATATTTGGATGCATTATTTCGAGTACCTACCACTGACATATGGAGTGCCAGAAAGAAATAGAATCCGGCTGTTGGTATTTGAAGTGTTTCACAAGATAAATGTTGGTGTGTTTATGTTTCCCAAGTGCCTGGGCATTTGAATCTGGTGGCAATTTTGACATGGCAATTAGATTTCTTGTGTTGAACATTGTGGCTACCATCGCAAAAAAGATAGAACTCAGATCATTATTTAATGCAAAATCTTTAATATATTATTAGCAATTATTTCATGAATAGCTTTTGTTAATGAAGCAATTAACTATTCATTTATTGCTTTTATTTCTAAATTGCCCTTCATATTCGTTTTAGTGAAACAATTTAACATGAATTGCAATAAAATATCTCACCCAAAATACTGACATGTCTTTCACTCTCTTAGATGCTCTCCTCTGTGATGTATTCCCATTGTCACACTTCATAATAAGTGATCTTTTTTTTGTTTCCTTCTCAAGTTACAGATAAAGTAATTATTATTATTAAAAGGCTACTCTGTGGGACTGTGTCAAAATACACATAGAGATCAGAAAAGAAACAAAGATATCACTAAGTTCAAAAGTCAAGTAAGCAATCTCCACGAGACTATGGAACATGGATTTCAAATCACTGCTGTCTCTTTTTGCTTTGCTTTAGAAACTCCAGATATTGTATCTAACTGGAGAAATCTGACATTGCACAAAAAGAATGTTAACACAGCCTGAGCAATTGTTCACTTGCAATTCTGAACTTAACATACTATCAAAACCCAATCGTATCTCATTCAATACAAAATGGAAACCTTCCAAGAGATTTTACAGTTAGACTAACAGAACAAAAATGGAGGCTCATAAATTCATACGATTTTCAAAAGATTTCCATCTGCAGGGACATCAACAGTACACAGTGTGAAGGAGCAGGGTTAGAATTACATGTACAGTATGTTGGATTTCTGCTTTTCATTGCACATGCACAGACAGCAGACTAAGTTACTGCCAATTTCACAGTTGTAATGATGGTGAGTGCTGTCAATTTGACTATCATTATGACTGCAAAACCCAGACAAACATAAAAGCTGCTAATAGACTTTAAAAAAGATTTAAATTAAATTTAGATTTTGCAATATTTGTATTTAGAAAACACCACAATGTGTTGGAATAATACTTCAATACAATTCAATATGCAACTATCTTATTGAAAGTCAGTTGTTCAACTCATTAAAATGGGAACAGGGTACTGACTTGGATGATCAACCATGATCATAATGAATGGTGGAGTTGACTTGAAGGGCCAAATGGCTTATTCCTACTCCTTTATGTTCTACATTTCTCAACATAGCGGCTATATTTCGCCAGCATAATCGTAAAACCAGGCATGGGATAATCTGTTTTCTGATTATGGATCTTGATGAGGAGACCAAGAAAACTTCCTTGTCTTCAGTTATACCATTCTTAATATTCATCAAAACAGCCAAATAGTGCTTGTTTTAATTCCACATTGTGAGATCAGTAGATCCAATAGTGCAACACTCCTTAGTATTGTACTCCTTATTTGTGCTCCTATCTTACTGTATGGCCCCAAAACCTTGGTGCGGAGAAGTGAGAATGCTACCAATTCAACAGAGACATTGGAATAAAGGTTTCTTTGAACAGTATTGTTGCAAGTTATTTATTTATCATAAATTAAGGGAAGACATAAGGAAATAAAATGCATTAATCATTGGTAATGTTTATGTATAATCCTATTTTTTGCAGGATCTAATGCCCTTTGCACTGTTTTTGATAACAGCCTAACTTGTCAAACAAAAACTTTTTTTGTTACCTACATTGATTTTGAATGTTCTGTTAATTGTTAATATATCTTTATTTGAACTTAGCAACTGCAAGTCAACATCAAGCCGTATTCTGAGGAGGATAACTTTATTACCTTGGTTCATTGACTGTGACATATCTGAAAACATACAACCTAATTACAATTGTTATGTTTTCTAATATAAGAAGCTCCTTTAATAACATTAAGGAACTCCTGAATTAATAACACAAACTAATTGACAGCAATCTGCACACTTGTGTCAAATTAAACTTTTGGATTCGAACACTTCTATGATGAACAATGAATAAAATGGCTCATCTATTCATGCTTAACACATCTGCTGTGACACTTCCATGATCTGCTAACTCATTCATCTATACTCATCTGTTTATAGCGATGTACCAATAGAATCTGTTGTGTAATGACAAGATGGCAGCAGTAGAAAGATCCTAAATTGATCTTTTTAAAAAGCTATTTTGTCTTGACTAACTTTTTTCTATGAACACTTCTCTGGACAGACAAAATAGGGCTACCCCAGATTGCGTAATGCCTGTTGACTCCAATTTCTGTTAGGTTCTGATTAGCAGTAACCAGGGGACAACGATTTACATCTTCGACATGGAGTAACACACTTCTTGCATTGTATAGACATTCCAGTGAAGATAACACAAAGCAACCTCAGACAAGATGTCTGTGTCTGGAGATTGAAACACATTATGACAGAGATAGCAGTAATAGCCACCACAATTAGCTGCTACATAACAAAATGGATTTTGATGAAGACCTTCAAACTCACCTCATTAACTAAAGCAACTCAACCTAAAATCCCAGTCATGTGACTGAAACTGTTGGGCTTTGATCAGCTTTCATTATACAGTTTTGACTCCTTTAGTCATTCTGCTTGTAACACCAGATGACAGTAGCTCCAGTCTTAGCAAATGGAAATTCCTATTTCTGGGAATAATCCTTGCTTTTTGCCTGAAAATGAACCAATTCCCTATTTACAATTGCTATGCCTTCAACTTTTTAAAGAAAAAAATCATTCACAGAATGTGGATATCACTAGCATTTATTATCCATCCCAACTGCATTTTGATTGCATCTGAACTGCAAAACAGACCTCTATGTATAGCCAACTGAATGAATCTCCAGTACACACTAAGGTATTGGACTCCCTTAATTCATATGAGCTAATGGCAATACATTTACTTTTAAGTCATTTGTAATTTGTAACTATTCTCCTTTCTATTCTCTTTCTTCCTTGGATAGCTATGCATTTCCCTGGGATTTTGCTGTTAATAAACATTACATTGCCTATCATGAATTTGTCATGAGTTTTTTTTTACCAAAATGGACTTCACAAACAGGATTTTGAGAAACACACCACCACCCATTATAGAAGCTATAAACCACTTTTCTTATGTACAGAAGAGGGGAACCATAAAAATAATTCTGTTCACCTCTGCTTCTTGTCTGTGGACAATAGAAATAATAGATTGGATTTTAGCAAAATTTGACTCAGTGCAATTATCAGGGAGTTCCACGGATGTTTTCTCTCTGTGAGCTCTAGTGAGTTCTTATGTATTTCTCTGCTGCTCACCTCATTATATATGTACCACAACTCTGTGGCATTGTTCTTGTGCTTTCATTTGTTCACCAGTGGTGAAGGTATGCCCTGTGACCTTCTTGGAGTTGCACTACCAGCGCCATTTCTAAGGCACAGGCCAAAAACTGTCAACCAGAAATAACCCTTCATTGTAGTTTAGTGAGAATGGAGCAAAAAAACAAAGCTTCTGAGAACACTTTGTTGACACAGGTAATACTTCATTGCAAACAGAACCTCACATTCATAAACGTATTGCCTCTTTCCATCATCAGCTGTATGATTGACTGTCATAGTAACAGCAGCTACAAAAATGAAGGTATAGAGACTACCTATCCTGAGCAACATGCCAGGTTAGAAGACTATCTAAGGAAGGGCTACTATTGCCCTGAGATCCTGTGCAATATGACATTTCTGCTCAATGTGGGAGCAACACATGCTGGCAAGTCTTCAACAGCTGATAATATTACTTCAATTGAACAATAGGAAAAGCAAAGATAAACAAATAGAAAAGCTACATTTATTTCTGGGAATAAACAGAGGCTGCTTGCCATTCAAAGAACAACAAATTTACCGTCAACGAAATATAACTTCTACCTGTTCGTATCTATTGGCAGCAGACATCAATAAAGTCCTGGCTGAGCCCAATGTTGTTGAGCCCAATGTTGCAATGCTCTGTCATGCAGAAGGTGATGCTCCTCCTGCTCAATGTCCTCCTGTTCCTCCTTGGAAAATGACTGCCACTCTCCAAGCTTTTCAGTGTCTATCATATCCTCTCTTTGCTTGCTTCAACTGTGTAGGGAGCAACATGCTAGGATTATGTGGAACAGAGTTGACTGTAAGGACACCCCATCCTGATTGACGCATCACGCCCCTCATCTTTGGCAGGTCGATTATCTGCTCCACTGTAGACTTGATGGAGAAATAGGCTGCATTGTATCTACACTGGGCATTAGGGTTACGTAACTAAGCCATTAGTCATGGTTGCAGAAAAAAGCCCTTATTTCCCAGTAATCATTCCGATAAGGTGTCCAGCCCTTGAAATGAAGCAGGAACATGAGAGTTATCAAGGAGATAGGCATCATGGTACCTCCCAGGGTATTTAGCACAGACCTTGAAACTGTCATACAGATGAGGACATTTTGGCAAAGCCTATTGCCCAGGCTGTAGCAGTGATCTCATTTTGGGAAAATGAGATGCAACGGTGTGATCTGGGGATTGAGAGGTCCTACACTGAGCAAAGGTAGATCATTGGGAGCAGCCAATTGCATTAAAACATAGTACAGCCATCACCTTGATGGCCTATGGAATATGATTGTCACCCTTTCCCCTTCAAGTTACAAACCTGTTCCAGTAGGTTATACAATTCGGTTACGGTGTTTTGGGACATCCTCATTCTGCAATAGCAATGCACCTCATTCATCTGGAGGAAATGCCATTAAGGTCAACAAATCAAGGCCTCATACAACTCTTTCATATCCTCAGGGTAATGCCAACTGCAACAGCTGAGGAGACTGTTCAGCAGCCAATGGAGGTTGTTCTGGTCTGTGCTTACTGATGCATTTGTTCCTCCTCAATGTCTCTACGGCTGCATTGCACTGCAGCCATGAGAACACGGCCAGGATTACAGAAACCTTACCTCAACACCACCTCACCTCCCCCACATCACTCATGTATAGAAGGGCACATTGTCAAGTGCATTTAGTTCAAGGTGAGAGGAAATCAGTTTCATACCATAGTATAGCCCCTGAGACTTTGGATTGTCTTTATGAATTGTGGCCCACAGGTGACATTTCAAAGATTGGCTGCAATTATTTCTACTTCATCAAAATGACTATTATCAATTTGTAAGCACTTATAATATGAAGATTGCTTGTTTTTGCCATAGTTGGTCACTAACCTGAAGGACTGTATGATTACAGATACCTTCAATCTTTATTGTATAAATGCTGATTAATGCAATGTCCCTTGAAAAGCCTCAGGTCATTCACAAGAAAAGCTGACACCCTCAGGCAGAAAAAGAATGTACTCCACCAACACTGGGTGTGGTGGCAGCCATTTTTTATTTTCATTGCACATTTGCAAGTCAGGTGAGTCTGAAAGTCAGTGTGGGTCTCGCTTCCCAGACTGAATCACTCAGCTCATTAATCTAGGTGTCTCCCCAAATCTTTGTGTTCCTTTCTTTCTTGCTGATCCATCAGTCCCAGACACTCCCAAATATGGGAGTGGATATAGGCCAAAGACAGGTATATGGATTAGGCCACAGATCAAATGATCTCATTATATGGTGGAACTACCTCAGAAGGCCACTCCTGTTCCTATCTCCCAACCTTACGCCCTGAGTCCAGGCCCATAGCCTAGTCACGCCAAGCACTGTCAGCCCATTGAAGCCAATGTAGTGTTGACCATTATTTACATCATTTCTCACAAGAACCCTGCCCTCCAATGCTCGACTGTTTGCAATTTTTAAAGACAGCGTTCCTCCGTGTTTTAATTATTATTGCCTCTAAGTTCCAACATGCTGCTTCCATTCCCCATAACTGACTTCCCCAAATTGCCCATCACAAAGCAGCCCTCAACGGCCACTATTCTTTGGAGAGCAGACTCCCAGTATTGTGACACACCCCTCTGACTGACTTAAAAGGGCAGTTTGGACTGATAGGTGACCAAAATTCTAACTGAACAAAGTGCGGATCCCCAACTGATCTACCATCAATCCTGAGCTGGTCAAACTGGACCTCAGGACAGATTTGGCTGATTCCCCAGACAGTAATGTTATGGAATCCCTGTCCCTCACTGACAATTGTGTGCAAGTACTGGGCTGAGATCGGACCTACACAGACTGTGATGGAACCCACTAATGTACAGCTGTATCCCTTGACATGGCTGAGGATTGCTCCTCTCAGACGTTGACATATGGCTATTTCACTAAAACATGTTCGGTGTGTTTGCCTCATAAGCTAGTGACCCAGTAATTAAGTGTGCTATTGATGGAAGATTGCAACTATTCATATCAAATAGACTTTTTGAATAATGTGATTTTCTTTTGATTACACACCTATGAAGTGCTTCAAGATCAATTTCCACATTGAAGCGCAGCATAAATTAAGTTGTTGATCATTACATTATATCACGAGCTTATGAAACATGTCGCTTCTAACCTTCTTACTGTTTCAAGATAAAATCAAACTGCACTGTGAATCCATCCACTATTTTCCCAATGCAACAAGAATTTCCATTTAACCTAGCAATTTATACTGGCTTGAAACAGAAAAGATAATTCCATTTATGACATGCCTTTCAAAGTATTAATAAGAAAACATACAATCAGATTATTATATTCAATAGCTGAAAATGGGAGACAATATCTCTGCAGAATTATGTATTGACCACCTCTCACTTTATGAAGTAGGGACTCTCATTATGAAAGAACTTATCCAGAAAGATGGCTGAAAATAAACTTGAGAAACTGCATCAAACCAAGCTCTTTTTGATATTTTTATGGCACAAAAGGTACAAAGGCTGATCCAAATCACAAATGGTATCCATTATTAGTGATAAATTAAAATACTCAGCGTGGAATAAAAGACAGTGCAAATAATATGCTTACGGAAATTATGCCGCCTTTATCTGTTTTGATATGAAGCCTTTACAGTCTGTGCTTTCTTGATGCATATTCAATATATGAAATCATTGCCAAAAACTATTCTTCTTCAATAATGCTCTCTTTCTCCCCATTTTTAATTGAAAGATTACAATAATAATTTGGCCTGGATTTTGTAACCAGTAGTGAAGTGGTATTAATCATTAGCCCCAAAACAAAGTTATCTTGCAGCAAGGTTTTCCTTTTCTGAGGCCAGGTCAAATTTAGTTCCACGTCGGGGGACCGCCAAGTACGCACTGACAGTGATGTCAGTAAGTAAGGCAAACAGCCAATATACAGTAATGAGGTACTCTGACAGGAAGCAAACCAAGAAGTTAAAGTCCCTAAAACCTTTTAATATTCATGTCAAATTTCAGATATTAAAATGAATGATTATGATTGGATAGAGCTGGAAGCGAAAAATAAAGAAGACCTCAATAGCGCATCCTTGTGGAAAAGCAAAGACTCTCTGACAGCATTTTCTGATTTCTGCATCACTATACATAAGACCATAAGACATAGGAGTGGAAGTAAGGCCATTCGGCCCATCGAGTCCACTCCGCCATTCAATCATGGCTGATGGGCATTTCAACTCCATTTACCCGCATTCTCCCCGTAGCCCTTAATTCCTTGTAACATCAAGAATTTATCAATCTCTGCCTTGAAGACATTTAGTGTCCCGGCCTCCACTGCACGGCAATGAATTCCACAGGCCCACCACTCTCTGGCTGAAGAAATGTCTCCGTATTTCTGTTTTGAATTTACCCCCTCTAATTCTAAGGCTGTGTCCACGGGTCCTAGTCTCCTCACCTAAC